>NC_068294.1:22557512-22730012 GCF_025860055.1 Xyrauchen texanus | reverse complement strand
TGAGCAATACACAGAACCTACTAGCCATTCTCTCTTAGTCAAGGCGCATTCTCTTTGGTAATATGCATGCATATACTGATGAAACGAAACATTTGTCTAGTTTTACTCTGTGTCATCCTTCACATGTATTTGCTATGCTCTTTTTGATGGAGAAATTGATTTAGTTTTTTGCCTTGATAAATATATCACACTGTTCAAATCTGTCTGGTTGTGTGAGTCACCTGCCCTGTTAGTGTACATGTATAGGACAGTCGTTTTTAATTTAAATAGTGTACCACACTTTCCTAAGACAGAACAGACTTCTGCATGGCTGTGCTAGCAAGTGGAGTTTATTGAACTGTGGCTGCCTGCCAAATCTGTCTTTCTCTTTTTCTTTAACAAGCAAGAAAAAATTTTGGAGGACAGAGAGAGAGATAAAGAGAGAGAGAGAGAGAGAGGTAATGGCTTCTTCATTATCTCATGTATGAATTAATATTATGATTATACTAATGGAATAACAGTAATAAAGATTACAGCATCCGTTTTGTATACACATAACGGTGCTTTGTGTTGTAATATGTATTATTTTATGATGGGCATTATCGCACATGCTAACTGCTCTGATGAACCTCGCTATTGTCAAGTTTAAAGAGAAGTGATCCCCAAATGCCACTGTTCAATTTCACTTTTTATATTTCTTAAACTGAGGATCTGAAATCTAATTTCCTTCACGTGCTCTGTTAATATGCAAGATAATTTATATGTCACTGAGCATTTGGGTAAATCTGCTGTATCAGAAGTGCTAACAGCTCCTCTATGAGAGAATATGAGTAGGTGTCAACACACACATGCACTTAGACTTGAAACTGTATGCAAATGCAGACCTAAATGCTTAGTCAACACATAGCGTCCAATTCATTTGTACGTACTTGATGTGTGTTCTTGCTTTACTGTGGCAGTAATAAACCTCAGTACTCAAGGGGGTGATAGAGATACTTTAAACATGATTTGTTATTATTTAGGTGGGTAGCTTTAAATGTGTTGACAGATTCACTAACTTAAATTTACTTGCTCAGCAAGATTATCATCAAATTGTTGCTCTGCCATGACCTGTAGTTCATAGTTGACCTGAAAGAGATAACTGAATGTAAAAGTAGACAGTTTTCACTAGTGCCCCTTGTGGCAATGTTGTGAATGCAACATGTACAAGTTTACATTACGCAATTGTTTTCTGATATGTTTTGGAACTCAGCGATGCATGTAATTGAGGCCACATCCACACTAATCCTTTTTGTTTTCAGTTTACTCATATCATAGTTCTTTTGAAAACATCATAGTTTTCAAAAGAATGAGGTATGAATGAATAAGTGAACGTTACATTTATACAGCGCTTTTCTGACACTACACTCAAAGCACTTCACACAGTGAGAAGGGGACAATCCTCAACCACTAATTAATTAAGTTTTTCTAGATGTTCCAACTTTTGGTGGAGGAAAACATAATTTCAGTGTGAAAGCTATATGTAAACGTTAGCTAAATTAATACATTTTCAAATGAAAGCATACTATTTTGGAAGTGACCTGACTATGCAGCTAGAGCTGTTTACATTCACATACTTGCACAGAGTAAGTTTCAGGCTTTGTGCATATATTGATCTATAGATAGACATATAGATGTTTGATGATTTCAAAATGACAGAAAAAAGGAAATAAATTTAGAGAGAGTGAAAAAGCTGAAGAGAAGTAAGCAATGGTTGGTACTAAGGAAATAGTTGGGGAGAGGGAAGATATATGGAGGCTTTGCAAGGTGAAATTCCACGGGAGAAGAAGGCGTGGATGGATGTTAAGTGAGTTTGAAACCAGCTAAAATCAAATTTCCATGCAGCCTCTTTTTAATGCTGCACTTCATATTCTAGGAGAGTGAAGTTAAAAAGACACTCACCTGTAAAATGATATCGTTGTCCATTGTGAATATTCAGTGTAGCTCTGTACGAAGGAATGCCCACACCGATGTTACTGCAAAACCAAGCAACTTCATATTGATTAGAGTTTACAGAACTTGAACTTCATGTGAAATCCGCGAGGGAAATTCTTCGCCACCAGAAGCTAATTGCACAGAATTTACAATTGCATTAATTCCCATTGAGATGACTGTGTTTTACCTGTGGAATTGCACCATGTGAAGGTAAATGTGGCCGCACCCTAAAAGACAATCTTACCTAGACTAAGTAGACGCATCCATTTGGCAAAGACATTCACAGTCAAATGGATTTATGAATATATGTTTCTCTTTTGCATATAAGAATGTGTGCTTTGGGTCAGTATGAACAACCTACAAAAGTTGTATTGTATAATATGTAGCTTGACAGATTGACTTATAACAACTATACAACTATACATCTAACACAAACACAAGCATACTTTTAATATTGGAATGTGTGTTTGCTTGCACAATTGTTGCTTTTCTTGATGTTATATTGTGTGTATTGCATTCCTGGTCATATCTTTGAGACTTGACAAGCTGGTCTCATGTATTTTTCTGTTGAAGGTATGGGTGTTATTATTTTATTCACTATACAGACATAGACTTTGACTGTAAAGCAGACTGAAATGAGAATGAAGGGGATGCGAGGAAGCACTGTACTTACGTGAAAGAGGCGAGTACAACTGACAGTGACAAATGCGTAATGCTAAGTTTTTCCCCAGCCATGACCATCTCTCTTTCTCGCACTCTCTCGCATGTGATAACCTTATTCTGCGTGGAGGTCTTTAGGGTAATATCTAAGCTCAACCTTTCCACATATCTAGGTTACAGACATTTAAGGGTGTTTGGAGTAACTTTGGCACCACATACCTCCTGCATGACACGTTTACACTAACCCAGATCTGTCCTCTCCGCAATGTGTGCGAGTTTGCGTACATGCTTATGATGTCCTCAAAACATTCCTGCTGACACTCACTATATTTTCTAAAAGCATGTTCATGTAGATCTCTGCTTGCTGCCATTAAGTCCACCAGACTTAATACAAGTTGTAAGAGTGTCAGCCTCAACCAATCTTCCATTCCTTGATACTTATCCTTCCTTTCACTCCTCCATCTGGAGCTCTCTTTTCCGAGCTTGTACGCATGCATGTGACCTGGCTGTGTGTAGCAACAGACTGTGAATCCACACCAGCTCTTTGAATGGAATGGTGATTTATTGTCTGCTCAATGATTGATTGATTAGGACTGACAGAGCCTTAGAGCGAACGTAAACAGCTTTTTCCCCCCTCCCACAAGCATCCCATATATATTGACAACCTTGGGTGGCCATCCATCTGACTATCCTTCTCTTCATCCATCCATCAGTCTGTAGAAACCCCGTTTTCACTCAACTGTCTGTTTAGCGAAGGCTAGTTGGTAAGAGATAGACAGGGCCTTTGAAGGTCCCGGTAATGTTGTCTGAAAGTTGCAGTGTTGAGTGTGGCATTGGTGTAAGGTATCAGGCCTGCCCTTAAGGGTACAACTGCTAACTCTGAGCAGTAAAACGTGATCCGTGACATGACTTTTCCCAAGACAATGAATGTCAACATGAGTTTGCTCATGTGAATTTAAAATCAAGTCCCCCAGTACTTGAACTTTAGAGAGAAATGTGTATTATCGGTGCTAAATGAAATCACCCATGTCTGATTGCAATAATACCTTGTCACAATCTTGTGAAAGTCAACAAAATGTTTTCACTCGAAAGAAGCCCTTAGTGAACCTTTGAGTATGTGTTCCTGCAGAGTCTAAAATTAAACATAAGTGTCAAGCGCCAAATTGCATTAAGAATCTTTGTAGAAAAAGTGTATAGTCTATATATAGGTTATTTACAGGTCTATTGTCTAGTCCAGTGTTTCCCAACCTTTTTGCCAAAGTAACCTACAACACCATCAGGAATGCTCAAGTACTCCTACATCTGCACAAATCCAAAGATGTCTACCAAAGGCTAAATATCATTTAATGTTAGCATTAATATTGTAATATCCTTGATGTACATATTAAAAGAGGAAGGTGTTGGTTATGATGTTTATTCATCAAAAACAAAAACTAAAACCTGCCCATATAAGCCATAAACTTTCAATTAGAACAGACTAATGCTGTTAATTATATAGGGATATGACAAAAAAAATATTTTGGACCCTGTGTATGTGTGTGTGTGTGTGTGTACATGTGCGTGAGCTTAATAGAGAAAACTCTGATTTATGCCTGGCTCTCAGCATTTAATTGACAGGAAATGGCCGCCAATGGCCTTTTGACCTAATCAACATTTAAACCCCCTGCCATCAGCAACACATTGCGTGTGTGAATGTGCACGTTTTGTCCATGTAAGTGAAAAGAGAGATCTGGACTTCATCTTGGCTGGCCAGAGCCCAGGCTTTGTTATAAAGGCCCACAATTGCAGAACTTCATTGGCTCCCTTGTATCTCCATCCCAGCAGCTGGTTAAAACCTGTCTCTGGTTGTTAGAGCTTCAGAAGGTGTGTTGAACTACATTTCTACTCCATTCTGGAATATAATTAGTTTAACATGCAAATGCTTCAGCTCACTGTCAAAATATCTTTGTTTAATATATGGCCTTCAGTCGGGGTGGGTACACAACATATGCTTGGCTAAATGAGCTGTCACTCATATCGCAGCCAATCACTTGAGACTGATTGCATGCTGGGGGTGGGCCCTGGATTCAATTGTCTTGTGTGATATTAATTACATGAGTTAAGTAAACAAATTAGAGGGGTGTTACAGTTAGACAAGGGTCCCCCCACAAAGCTTTGTCTTAATTATCCAATTTCTCCTGATTAGATTGGAACTGTAACCCTACAAATGCTGTTAATTATATAGGGATATGACAAAAAAAATATTTTGGACCCTGCGTATGTGTGTGTGTGTGTACATGTGTGTGAGCTTAATAGAGAAAACTCTGATTTATGCCTGGCTCTCAGCATTTAATTGACAGGAAATGGCCGCCAATGGCCTTTTGACCTAATCAACATTTAAACTCCCTGCCATCAGCAACACATTGAGTGTGTGAATGTACACATTCTTTGTCCATGTAAGTGAAAAGAGAGATCTGGACTTCATCTTGGCTGGCCACAGCTCAGGCTTTGTTATAAAGGCCCACAATTGCAGAACTTCATTGGCTCCCTTGTATCTCCATCCCAGCAGCTGGTTAAAACACAACCTGTCTCTGGTTTTTAGAGCTTCAGAAGGTGTGTTGAACTACATTTCTACTCCATTCTGGAATATAATTAGTTTAACATGCAAATGCTTCAGCTCACTGTCAAAATATCTTTGTTTAATATATGGCCTTCAGTCGGGGTGGGTACACAACATATGCTTGGCTAAATGAGCTGTCACTCATATCGCAGCCAATCACTCGAGACTGATTGCATGCTGGGGGTGGGCCCTGGACTCAATTGTCTTGTGTGATATTAATTACATGAGTTAAGTAAACAAATTAGAGGGGTGTTACAGTTAGACAAGGGTCCCCCCACAAAGCTTTGTCTTAATTATCCAATTTCTCCTGATTAGATTGGAACTGTAACCCTACAAATGAATTCATTAGTTCAGTAAAATCCCAAGAAACCAAGCAAAAAGTGTGTGATGGAGACAACCATTTGTTTCTCGTCAAGAGTCTTCCTTTCTGAAAATCTTTGAATTGCATCTTTGAAGGTTTCCATTGTTTAATATTTCATGTTTTTGTTTATTAATTTTTCATGAATTGAATCATGTAATTTCAGTCTCTGTGGTACAATCAAAGGACGTTGTTAAGAACTGACACGTGTCGCTCTATGAATGACAAATTTCATTTCACAAGAACGTCCTTTGATTGTCCCGTAGAGGTTGATCTATCGATCCAAAATGGTAGTCATTGAGCACTTATTAAAGCTTAATATTATCAAATATTCCAAAGATATACTTCAGTGTTCAATTATGCAAGGTTGAGGTAACACTGGAAGATGTCAGAGGTCAAATTTAGTTTATAATGTCAGCAGAGGACTTCAGGCAGTGAGATCCTGCTGTTTGGTGGAGCCCCGCTTACTTATATGAGGCGAAACTGCACAGAGCTGACACCTCTACCGCCCGAGAGAAAAATATCACCCCATAAATCTGCATTCCCTCCATTTTTCACTCATTTCTCATCTCTCTTCTCCTGTATATCTTCGTTCTCCTTGTTCCTCTAGCCATCGCTCTTCGGTACTCCCTCCCATCTCAGCTTTCCCAGTCAATCTGTTCTGTGCTTTCTTTGTGTTCTCCTTCTCCTTTCTTGCCTCGCTTTATCTGACCGAGCATGTAAGAATGGTAAGACTGTGTTTTTCTTAATTAATCCCTGAGTTGGCATTCTATAGTCTTTGGTACAACATGGGCAGTAGTTTAAGGCACTTCCCCAAGGGGAAACTGAGCATGTCTGTGCTACTCTGCTGGGAAACAGATGACAGGATAGATCCATTGCTTTATTGGGGAAACATATGACAGGACAGACCTGTTCTCAGAGTGACTCGTGCTTGAGTTTAATTATTCTCTTGTTTCAGTAATGGACTTTTGGAATGTCAGAGCCCAAATGAGATGCAGGAGACAATAAATTGAATTTTCTCATCCCCCACACACAGGTTGGGGTGTGGCTACCCTTAAGAGGACTCACCATAGACATAATGATTTGTATACTCTTTGAACTACAGATTCTGTCCCCTAACCCTACCCTTAAACCTAACCCTCACGGAAAACTTTCTGCATTTTTACATTCTCCAAAAAAATGGTTTAGTATGTTTTTTAAATGATTTGAATTATGGGGACACTAGAAATGTCCTCATATACCACATTTATAGCATAAAACCCAGTTTGTAACCTAAAATAAAGTCCTCGGAAACCAACCAAACCTGTAAACACACACACACACACATAGAGTATATACACACACACTTGAGGATTTAAAAAGAAATTACGGTTTTCTAATTTCTCTGTAACTCTTAAAGGGCAGATAAAGGACTTGTTTTTTTTTTTTTGTCAGAGCTAGAATGAGAGAGAGAGAGATAGTGCTTTGGTATTCAATGTAGTTAGGGCTGCACATGGTTCTTCTCTCTCATCCATACTAATGTCTCACTGCAGTGTGGAATAGAGCTATTTTCTTTGTGTTTGTACTTGTGTGTTTTTGCACTTAAGACAATTTTTTGCATACAGATGAAAGAGGTAACACAAATCACACACATACACACACACACACCTGCACCCAATCATTTAGATAGACATGAGTTCCACTTCACACACAAAACACGCACTCTAAGTGACAAGCTGTGGACACAGGACATCTGTAATTCCCGGTAAAGTGGACTTTGATGAGTCAAACAGGTTTTTGCTAGTTAAGACAGGGGGCTCTTATTGTGAATATTTGTTTAAAGGGCTTGGCGACGCTTTGAGTGAAGAGCCCCTACGCACAAACACAGCCCTCTTCAAAAGGTCGGACAATTGTAAATTGCTCGATTTGCTTGTGAAAGGCCCCTGAAATAGAGATCAGGGGCCAGGTAAACACACACTCCCCCTCCTTCCCTCTTTCGGAGCCTCATCGTATCCCTCCTGCTCTGCTCCCGTCCTCGTGCCCTTTCTTTCCAGCCCTCTCCTGAAGTGCCAGTCATCTGCATCTCATTAACCATTATACCAGAAGACAAAAGAGGCAGAGAAACAACAGATGGAAGGAAACCATGGTTATCTGTTTCCCCAGCATTATTTATCCTTATTTGATTCATCAAAGCCAATAAATGGACATTTAAATGAGCAAACTCATGTATAATGCTTAACTGTCTATGTGAGCGTGCACAGTTTTCAGGATTTGGCACTAATGAGGCATTTATCTGACAGGACTGAACTGCATATTTAGAGGGTGATAGATGATATTCTTGCCATTTTCTTTGAGTGTGTTCAGATTCATGCAAGTGTGTGTGTGTGTGTGTGTGTGTGTGAGCGTGTATTTATCACTTTGTGGGGACCAAATGTCCCCATATGAATAGTAAAACCTGAAATGTTTGACCTTGTGGGGACATTTTGTCGGTCCCCATGAGGAAAACAGCTTATAAATCATACTAAATTATGTTTTTTGAAAAGGTAAAAATGCAGAAAGTTTTCTGTGAGGGTTAGGTTTAGGGGTAGGGTTAGGTTTAGGGGATAGAATATAAAGTTTGTACAGTATAAAAACCATTATGTCTATGGAAAGTCCCCATAAAACATGGAAACACAATGTCTGTGTTGTGTGTGTGTGTGTGTGTGTGTGTGTGTGTGTGTGTGTGTGTGTCTGCATGGGAATGCTTTTATGCATATTTAAAGGTGCACTCAATAATTTCCCTCATTAAAATGTTTTACCCCTAAAGAAATTAATAGTACTTTTGAGAAATGTTTTTAAAATGATGTACACTCACATAAGATGACGACTCCAGTCACATCAGTCACCTAATTAAAGCCGTTTTATTTTACATGGAGCTTGGCTGCCTAAAGGGGGGGCTGCCATGTTGCTATATCAAATATACCAAAGCAAATAGAGATTTAATGATTCTGATTTAGATTCCTTTTAACAATACCAGTTCCTTAATGGTTCCGTTAACGGCTCCATTAACAATTATTTTAGTACTTTTGAGGAAGAACAAATGAGAAATAAGGTATTCAATTCCTATTGGATTTACAGCCTTGAAGAGTCTGTTACCAGATTATGAGTTTATTTCATATTTTAACTAAACTGATTTTTGAAAATGATGTGTTTACTCAGACATTTTAATTGGAGACATGTTGATTTGGGAATCAGACTACACTAGTTACGTTGTATGTTTCACTCCTGCTGATTCAAGAGCAGTGCTGTTGAGTGGTAGCAAGAAACACTGTCAGATTATTTTAGCATGGTGTTGCATCCACACTGGCAACAAAATGCATATTTGTGAAACGTTAACCATCAGAAAAGTCGTAAAATGTTATTATGTATTTTTTTATAAAATGGAAACGTGTTCTAATTATGAACATGTTCTCTGCTTCCAACTCTAAGTGCAAAATAAACAAAAATATACTTAGTGCCTGTTTAATTTTCTTTCTGTCCCTTTCCATATATTTCTATTTATCATCCCTTTCCTTGTCTCTATATTTTTTATGCATTTAAAAAGTGCTGAAAAGCATAGATCCATTGATGGTACAAAGCCCTGTGATATCCAGCTTAAACTGTGGGTACAGACCAATAGTGCTTCAGGATGTGAGTTGACAGCCGTCTTGAAACAGTGGGATTCCATACTCGACCTCAGCAGGAAGTCCATTCGTTACCTGCGGTAGTCACAAGCCATCCGATATTCCACCATCTTTGTCATTCCACAGCTATATTAAGACCTGCCTATTGATCTGCGGAACCCTAAATTAAACCCTTGTGTTAAGGCAATATAAACCGATCAGGTCATGTAACTGCACCATGCTGTCTGCTTCAAGTATTTGCAATCCATACTTCCACTCTATGGAACACCCTTGAAGCCCCAGCACTGAATGTATTTTTTTATTATTATATATTTTTTTAGCTTAAAATATATATGAATTTAATCTAAATTCAGGTGCTTTGTCTTTGACTATTTTTAATATTTTTTTTTTTATTTACTAAATAATTTTAAATGGCCCTACGGTGTGACAGAAATTAGGTCATGAAAGCTGCATGCATATAAATGAAGCAAAATGCTGTTTAAAATAGGTTTGCATGGAGCATGACAAAATCACAGAAGTCAAATTCCCTAAAGTATCTCAAAACTACTTATTTACATATTTGCAGTATTCCATTTCTTTTCACATGCTGTAAAATTTTTCATTTCAATATATT
This sequence comes from Xyrauchen texanus, assembly GCF_025860055.1. NCBI lineage: Eukaryota > Metazoa > Chordata > Actinopteri > Cypriniformes > Catostomidae > Xyrauchen > Xyrauchen texanus. The sequence continues at coordinate 22,720,188 of NC_068294.1, read as the reverse complement.
TCAGATGACCTTGTTTACATCAGCCTGTTGTTCGGAAGAGTTGGCAACAAGCATTTTTGACATCTCGTTGCCCGCGTCTCCCTCAGACAAAATGTGTTCTTCTGTCAGAACTGACTTGTTCCAATATTCCAGTCTGTTGAAATGGTAATGCCATTCAGATTCCAGTAGACATCGGAGGCATTAAAGATGTAAAGCCCAGATATACCTGGGACCTTGTCTGCGGAGTCAACTGTTGATAGTCAACAATGTCTCTACTTAGAATAATAAAGGCTTCTCTCCAGACCACTGCTTGTATGTGCAAGGAGGAGACTGAGATGGCTTTGTGTCTTAAGAGAGCCCGTTCCAGCAGGAAGTCCCGTTGAATGCAAGCTTTCTGTGGGGGACTTGCAACTGCAAACCGCCCCCTGTGGATCCTCTGAAGACCCAAACCTGCTTTTGGCCTGACTTAATAGCTGCCATTTAAAAAATATCAAGGACAAACAATAAGAGGCCAGTCGGCGAGAAAAAAATAGGTACTGTGCCGAGTCTGTATCTGCCTTAACCGCAGTGTCTTTGATGTTCTGATATGGTTAGAGGTAATTCTATTCATCGTTTCAATCTAAACAAACAAAAATGTAACAGGAGATAAATGACGGTAGCATCTGTAAAGCCACAAAAAGGCTTTGAGATTTATAGTTTAGAACAGGCAGTGTGTTTTCACAATTTTCACAGAGCATCTTATGAAAGTGCTTTAATGAAATAAAACCTGTTGTTTTGTACTAAATGAGTTAACATTTTATTACTGATCATGAAATTGTGTGGAATCTTAAATAATTCTTATATTATGTCATACATTTTTCAAAATCAAACAGAGGGGTAATCATTAGCATGCAATCAACAGTGAGAGAGGAGCAGGCTATCCAATCTACATCTTGATGTCCTTCCTCATGATCACGCAGCGTGTTTTCATCAGAATGGGAGTGTGACGAGACTCGTACTGCACGTACAAGCCATTCGCGAATCACAAGCCGATCAACTATTCAGCGCTTGTCTGTGAATCGCACCTGCAAAATCCTAAAACTTTATTTCCAGGTTTAATTTATTTTTGAATAGACATATTTTTGCATTTTTATGAGATTATGTTTTCTCTTTTAATCTGTTAATGCAATTTTGAGTGTCACCATAGTTTAAGGACGGTGTACCTGTATGCTAGGTTGGAAATCTCAAGGATTAATAATGGTGTTTTCCTTATTATATGACATGTTGTTCTGAAAGCAAAAAGAAACAAATGAAAAACAGAATGTAGGCTGTGATCCGCACAGCCTGACCGAAGCAAAGAAGGCACGTTTACTTGCTTGATTAACCGAAAGTGAAGCACTGCCGGCTCATGATGTGTGAATGGTTTGAGTCTGTTGGGTATACTGCAGTCTCGTCACATTTGAACTTTTTGTTTATCCTCCCATTCAGATCTTGAAAATATGCTTTGTGATCATGAGAAAGGTGTAGGTGTACATCAAGATGTTGATTGGAATGCAGGTGTGGAATTTCATATGAATCAAATAGTCTACACACCTCTCATCATTGCTGATGTGCCAGTGATTACCCCTCTGCATGCCAATACTGGCACACGTGCCATAGGTTGCCAACCACTGGTTTAGCGGAAGATGAAAGCCAGACCAAGGCTATATTCTGCCTATAGGAAATGATGCCGCTATGTAAGCCTGTGGGAATTGTTGCATCTTGCTCTGTAGTTCCCTCCATTCTTCTTTCTCTCTCTCTCTTTATTATTTATAAATATATATACATATATCACTCTTGCGTTCCCTTGAGATCTTATGGTTACTTCTGGGCTTGTTTACAGGAAAAGGTGTAAACCTTTGGGTACTTGTCCCAAATGAAACCTAAATGAATTAATTCTACTCTAGAATTCAAAGAATCAGTTTTTCAGAATGATGCTCTCTGACCAAAATTAGAGTTTGTTTTTATTGTTTATATACACATATTAGCATATACTATGTTATATATATGGCTAATACATTATTATTATTTGAGCTAACAACTTTCATAAATTAGAAATCACAATGTGATCCCATCTGTTAGCGCTTAGCCTAGCTTCATTTATTAGCACTGGTGTTGAAGGTATGCTTCATGTTTGGGGTCATGACAAGGGTATTGCTGAAATCAGGTGATGGATATTCTTGTCTCTCCAGCACAGCAGCAGGCTTCTCCATGCATTGTGTTCCCTTCCCTTCACCCTCGACCTCATGACATCCTACCTAAGGGGATTAAACTTCATGGCCAGTGGCCAACTAAAGCACACTATGTCTGTTTTGGACAAAGTATATGTGGCGTATAAGAGGGTTGACACCTTTTTCTTCTCTAAACCAAGGTTCATTTTATTTGGTATTGATTCAAATAATGGTCTTGCAAATGGGAATTTAAATCAACATCAGCCCCCAAGGCACATTTTAGTGTACATTTAAGGTGGAGTAAGCATGTCCACAAGAAAGACAAGAATAAAGTGTCCAGGCCAGGATCATGCATAATTGAACAGGATGGAGCAGTGATTGGTGAAAATATCATGACAGCAGATAATTGCACAGTTGCTCTGGGCAAATAGGCGAACATTGGAAATGCGCTTCAAAGAAGTCTCAATAATGATAGACCATGAGATGAATGGAGAGAGATATACCGAAAAAGAGAGAAAAGAAAAACATCAGAGAAAAATGTGACAATAAGGTGGCTCCACTTTTAGAGGCACAGTGACAATGCAAGAAATCATGACATCAAAATTGGAGTTCACTTTTAGACCATTCCTGCATTCGAAACCATGTACTGTCACGGTATGTACTGTAGTTAATGAAGGACCCACATTTCAACCGGTAAAACAGTAAGTTCTTTTAGTAATGAATAGATTCCGGACATCATCCGGGGACGTGGGTATTGACCCGTGACCTTAAAATATACTGTATGATGTACAACCATGGAAATAATCTACTCTGGTTCTGTGAAGCACCTTTTAAGCTCAAGGAACAACTTTCTTGGTGCTGTATATACAGAACTTACAGTTGAGAAGTGCCGTTTGACTTGCGGTTCACAGCCGTTCTTTTAAATCCATCGTTTTGTGATGTCGCTTCAGCTCCCGTGGGATTATGGGATCAAAAAGTGTCTAGTCGATCTGCACTGCAGAATCTCTCTGGAAATAGTAGGTCATCCAGGTATTTCTCACTTACTGCTTCATGAAGACTGAAGATTTGGACATACTACGATGTCATAATGTTTTTGGCATACTATATAATAGAGAAGTATGGATATTTGGATGAAGCCATCTTTATGCTAAAGATGCACTTAGCATCTCTTATATGTAAATACCTTTTGCATATGTACACCTTCAAAATCTATAGTTATTTTCATCAAAACAAAACAAATATTTTGATGACACACATTGCACTACACAGATTGTTGTCAAATCAAATGCGCTCTAGAATGTTAATGTCCCCCTAAAGTGTGCAACAGTCTGGTTCCGAAAGTAAAAATTCAGTTTCTCCATATGGCTAAATGATTTTTAACAATAACCAATCAGAGAATTGTAGCAAAGAAACATCAGAAAAAAAGCTCAGCAGCAACTACCTACTTCCATGACACTGTGAGTCGTTGTCCCTACACTCTCAAACTACTTATATATTTGTAAATATCTGAATATTTTACAATTAATAAATCACAATACAATAAAACATTTACATAATGACATTATTCTCAGCGCTTAATGGAATTTTAGTTCATTCTCTCACGACTACACATTCTTGTACCTTTGTCTTTTTGTCCAAATTTCAAATAATGTTTTTGCTTCTAATCAAAGTTTGGAATGTTGTGATTCATCTTGAAACATATTTGTATGGTTCATGGCTTAGAACTCTTTTATAAATGCATTTATGAAATGTCTATGTGCAAAAAAAAAATTCTATAATAATAATAATAAAAAAGGTAAAAATACTTCCAGAACCAAGACAATTAAAACGTGGGCTGGTACAGTTGTACTCAAAACCATCTACAGCCAACTAGTGAGTACTAAATTTACATTACTGTGATGTAACTAAAGCTTTTTATTTAAAAAAAAGAAGTTGCCTATATTCCTCTAAAACTTCCTGTTTCAATAGAAAATACATCAACACAGAAAAGAAAATGGCATTTGTCAAACAATTTAACCGTTTTTTTTTTTTTTTAATACAGCATGTTGGTGAATATGCAGTGTGTGTGTGTGTGTGTGTGTGTGTATGTGTGTATTGTGAGATATTTTAAATCGGGTAACGTAGCATGTTTTCAGGTTGAGTGCATTTATCTCCCTACCTGACATATCAACCAAACTCACACATGCTCACACAGGCGTACACTCTCTCCTGCTGCTACCTGGATTGTTGCTTGCACACACCTCCTCTTGAGTAATTAATTTTCGCCCTGGCTGTCTACGCGTGGTGCATGTGTGAGAGGGGAAAGGGGTTGCTGCCTGTCTCCCTGCTTGCCCTGCCTGCCTCCTTGCCTGCATCAATACTCATTTCTTGCAGTGGAAAACAAATGTATTTAATCCCGGCATGTCTTGTCTGCTGTTTGTATCCCATTCCTTCCTGTTCATATCCCCCCAACCATGAGGAATTTAGAATTTAGCACAGCTGCCTTGGCTATTGGAACCTCGCCATGCCAATGCAATATGCTGAAGGCCCCTGTGGCTCCAATGACTGGAAATTGTCACTGATTAATGAGGTTAGGGTTTAAAAAAAAAACAAGCCTTTTTGCTGTACTTTGTGAAGGCGTTTTGTTGTGGAAGTTTCGATGATATACGGAAGAATTCACATACACAGACACACAGTACGCAAGCAGAAGTCAAATAAATTGCAGAATAAATGGTGACAGAGTACAGGGTGAAGGAAAGCGCTAGAGAGAGTTTATGACTTCAATAGGACCCTGTGATGTTAAGCAATTTATTTTGCTGCATTGTTCTGGTGTTTTTTTTTTTTTTATGTTAGCAGAGGGTAGGTCCCTGAGGTGCCACAATGAAGGTGAGGGAAGCCTTCCTCCGCAGGCTTGAAAACTTTTTGTGAATGCTTGGCTGTCAGGATCCGTACAGAATCTCGGCACACTGCACGACTTATGTACTCAGTTTTCATAAAAAAAAAAAAAAGGAGTCAAAAGGGTGTGAAATGTTCATCATTTTAAATTATTTTCAGTCTCCTTGTGGCTGACTGACTTCATCTCACTTTTTCTCATGCTCTCTGTCTCTTTAGGTCTCTCTCTCCTCTCAAGTAGAAAAAGACTATCTGCAGATTTTTTTTCTTTTTTCACCCACAGCTACTTTGCCACTGCGCCAGCCCAAAACAACACTGTTACACTACTTCTTAGGTGCAAGGTTTCTCTTCTCACTGTCTCGCTCTCCTTATTTTAACATGTTCAGGCTATGCACCGGCCTGATACTTCTCTGAACAGAGCTGGACTTAGTTGAGGCAGTGGGCTGATGCTTTTTCTGTCTGTGTACCTGTGAATCTTTAGTTTTGGTGCATGGGGAGAACAATATTTTAGTCCCTCAGTGCTTCTCCAGAAGAGAGGGGACCCACAATACGAACCGAGCACAAGAGTTACACATAGTACAGAAAGAGACAGGAAGGTTATCCTTTTTTAACGTTCTTCTTTCCTCCATATGTTTAAATATACTAACAAGGGAAGAAGTTAAAAGTGAATAGACCAGCTGTTTTATGACTTCTAGAACTTGGAGAGTTGAGTGTAGTGTGTTGTTAGAGTCAGTAGAGTTCATATGGAAATCTGATGGGTTAGTGCATGTGCCAGTGGTCAGACAATATTCTGGTGACAGTATAAAAAAGATAGCTCAGATTCCATATTCTGATTGTTGTTTCAAAGCCATTATAAAATAACTATAAATTCACATTTATGTGCCTGGTTGCTACACTGCTTTCCTACAGTAAAACACCTACAGTTGGCAAAATTATCTATATTACTTGGCGGAATAACAGAATACACATTATAATGTTTTTTTTTTCCAAGTAAGGGGTTTTCGGAAGATTTTAAAGGGATAGTACTTACAAAAATGAATGTTCTGTCACTCTTCCCTCACCTTTACATTGTTCCCAACCCATATGACTTTCTTTCTTCCATGGAACCCAAAAGAAGATGCTAGACAATAGATTGCAAAGATTTTTAGAAAAATATATCAGCTCTGTTGGTCCATACAATGCAGTGAATGGGTACCACTATTTGAAGCTTCAAAATCACATAAAAGCAGCATGAAAGTAATAAGACTCCAGTGATTAAATTCATACCTTCAGAAGTGCTATAATTGTGGATGATAAACAGATCAATATTTAAGTACATTTTTATTACCAATCTCCACTTTCACATTCTTCTACTTTTGTTTTTGGCGATTTTGATTCTTTGTCCATATCGCCACCTACTTGACACGGAGGACAATTTACAACAACACAGCATACTGTAGCTTGTTGACATTAATTAAATGTGCTATAAATGTTCCATTGCCGATAAATTCAGCAGTACTTACAATTATATCTTCTAAACATTGGAAAAAGAAAGACATTCAGGTTTGCAGCAACATACAGGTGAGTAAATGATTTATCATTTTTAAGAATTAAAATTTTTGGGCAAACTATACCTTTAAGAACACCCCTTACACATTGCAAAAGTTAAAACACTATAATGCACATCCTTTCATGGCATATTGCTTAATTTTACAGTATTTGGGATCAATACATGTGTAGGGTACAAAAACAGACCATAAGAAGAAAAAAGAAACCACTGTAATAAATACATAAACAGACAGAGAGATAACAGATGAGAAGCAACTACCCTTCTGGATAAAGGATGAGGTGGGCTTTTGCTGTTAAATACACTTGGTTGCATAACTACTAACAGTGGAAGAAAGCAGACCTTGGCCATGTATAAACTCAAAAATATGTGTATGTGTGTGCACGTGCGTGTGTGTGTGTGTGAGATCGCCTCTACCAATCTGTCCTTGTGTGCATCTCATCATGGTAACTGTTTTGAAATGAAGCCACTTTGAAACTGTGATTAGGAAATTGGTCGGCTATGTAAAGGACATTTATTGTTAGCATTGAGTTATTGAGACATAACAGGCCTCTGTAATCTGCTAAAATAAATTTATAAAAAACAAATAATAATTTCCACGCATGTCCAGACTGGATTATGCTGGTTTGGTGCTGGTCTAACTGGTGGACCACCTTCACCATGCTATTCATCAGCAAAACGTAGCTAAAGTGAAACTGAATAGCCAAGGAAGTCTTACAGAGACACCACCACATCAGTAACCAAAACACTAGCCATGCTATTTTCAATAGTTTAGAGCCGGTCATCGAGATTCAATGCAGAGCCCTCTGGAGAGAAGCTGTCACAGTGCAGGGTTTGTAATATATTATACAGACTTGTGTATTACAGCACTTCTCATATTGGCAGGTATGGTCATAGTGTGACCAAATTGGGGGTCACTTCTTACACTGGTTGTCATAGTGACATACCTTTCATTTCCTCTGGTGCCTGCCTCAAAGCTGTTGGAATGTTTTTGGAAAGGGGAGAGGAATTGGATATTGTGAATTCTCGTGAAATACCACCGAACGGTTTTGTAATGGCAATGCTGCGTTTTCTTTCTTTCTTTATTTCTTGTTGCATAGAATGTTAATATAAAAATGGTGGCAAATTAATGTGGCTATTTGCTTTATGCTTTTCATGGACAAATTAAACAGGCTTATTAAAACTGCTTCCTTTTCCTTCGCTCTTCTTGCTGTTATGGAATTTTCATGGAGCCTTTACAACCCACATAAAACATCATCTCTGCTCGCAGCAGGATTCGCTGACTCTGGAATTTTTTATAACTGCCTGCGATATGAGGTGCACTGCATTCAAAATAAACCAGCAAGCAGTGCTCTCACACATTTTACTCTTTCTCTCTGCACAACCTATAGCACACCACTGTTAATGGCATCCTCTATATGGTCGCTTCTCTGATATAATCACTATATTTCGCCCATTTCCTCTCAAATCTTTGGCTGATTTCCCTCCTGCTATTTCTGTTTCCCTTTACATGAAATTCTGAAAACACTCACTCCCATCTTTCTATCTCAGAGGAGCTGCAGTGTATTGTATGTGAGGAGACTTCATATCTCTTGCTGAGACCCTGTTCAAAACATCCATCTCTCTATGTCAGGCCCAGGATGGTGAGGTCCATTCAGCCCAGAAATGTTCTTTCATACCACACACACATACACAGACCAGCCTTAAAATTCTGCTCACTTGAATGATCCGGAAATGCACACCTGTACTCAAAAATGCAGTGGGATGTCCTCACGACACACTCACATGCACGTTATGTTCTCATGATTCCAGCTGCAGCAGCCGTTACACTCTGTTCTCAGACCTTTCATCTGTGTATTTTTAGAATAAATGAGAAAGAGAAAATCAAACACACACACAGTGGTTCTCTTGGGGCATGAGTGTGTGCATTTGTGCACTCACAGCTTTCATAACACTTGGATGAGTTTTTGTAGCTACAGGTCCCTCAGGCTAGACATGTAGATCCCCATGATCTCTTGTTGATCTGAGGGTGTCACCTTTCCTGCATTTTCATGAGCAATATGAGTTTGATTATCTGAAGTCAGATGTGCTATTCTTTATGAAGTCTGCATCATATTTTACCTTGCAAATGGTTAGCTGCATTTTATATTTGTATTAAGCATAATTTCTCCCTGCTGTCTGCAACCCTTTCAAATCATACCTATCACCCAGTTTTGGGTCATGACATGCATTTTCAGAACCACTGCTCTAGGTTACAGCTTCCTGCTCTCATAGAAACACATACCATTTTTGCAAAAATTATTTGTACTTGGCTCATTGTATACAACATGGAAGTTTCCTGGTATAATAAACACTTATACACAAATCAAGTAAAATGGCAGACTATGAGGTCATAAACACTGTAAATGTTATAACATTAAAATTATTTCACTATAGAGCATGACTTATAGGCGATACATTTTAATGTTTGCATTACATAAACAACTACACTTATAAGCTTGTCCAAAGGCAATCAAATGATGCAGCTGCAAATGACTGGGGTACGAGTGCGGAAGAGCACTCAAGTCGACATGTGAGCCAAAAGTGTCATAGAAACACCACAAGGTACGTGGTTGTTTCAGCAGTTGCATTTTTCATTGCACATTTGCTTTTTTTGACACTATAGGTTAGTTTTAGCTTAAAGGTTTAGGTTAATGAGGTTGTTTTTTTTTATTTAAAAATCAATAGAGAATTAATATATAAAACCTAACTTATATTTTGGCATTCTCTTTTAGCGCCACAAAGGCTACAGCCACATTAATCCAAATACGTTTGAAAATGGCATTTGTTTTCAAAATGCTCTCCGTCCACACTGTCATTTTCAAGCATTTTCCAAAGTTGGTTGTCCACACCGAAACATTTGAAAACTCTTACTCAATTACAATAAAACTTCCCATTGCCTTTAAATGAATGCAAAGTAAAGGTTGAACAAAGTAGCATTTATCTTTAACAACACGATAAATGTTTCAACAATGCTACAACATGGCCTGCCATCTTGATTATTTTGGTATATTTTCATATATCTCCGTTTTCCCTGTCCACAATACAACACAAATACAGCATTTTAAAATGTATTCACTTAGGAGAGAATTTTTGAAAAGTCTCAGTGTGGATGGAAGTCCAAAACTTAAAACTAAATGTATTATTGTGGACGTGGCCAACATGGCCATTTCATCTCAGCACTGCCATGATATGTGTAAGTATCCACAAAATATAATTTTGCATAAATGTGACCACATTCAGGTTTTTTCTCTAGAGCAGGCTTGGTTATAGCCTACTCACTGGGCCCATGGGAGGTGGGGCCCATGCATAAAAATTCAAGCCATGTCCCTTAACATTATGCTAGACTCAACAAAGAATTATTTGTATATACAGGTATATATATATATAGCTCAGACCTATATATATATATATATATATATATATATATATATATATATATATATATATATATATATATTAGGGCTGTCAATCGATTACAAGTTTTAATCGAATTAATTACATGGTGTCCCTATTAATTAATTGCGATTAATCGCATATACAAATATTTGCTGAGAAAGCACCTCATATCAAAATAATTAAATACATAATGATGAAATAATTATACATAGTTATCTTTAAATATTAAAAATTATATATATATATATATATATATATATATATATATATATATATATATATATATATATATATATATAAAATAAAAAAATATTCTGATAATTAAAATGCATTGCATTCTTGTAGCAGAAGAGTTAATCATTGATAAGACAATACAAAAAGCGGCTTTAGAATACAATGTTTTGTTTACTACCATATTATTGATCATAAGTCAATCATTGGCATACAGTTCACAGCAATCCATTTCACAAGTGAATTTGTCAATCAACTGGAGATTTATTATGAGGACTTGTTTAAGAGCCCGTCAATGAACACCTGCATCAGACATTTTCTTTATTTTTTAGAACCAAGCCAGGGGTATACATAGGGTGACCACCTGGCTATTGCTCTGTTGCAGTGGTCATCAGTGAAAACACCCTCTCCACCAACGCGTTGGTGACTGGAATGCTCAAAGCCAAAGATATCAGAGCTGTCATGTTTGGGGCACTGAAATGATTCAGCAGAGCTGTCTGTGAAAATTCGGTGGCATACCCTGCGCTCTCCTTTTTTAGGGTCACCTGTAACTGGTTTTAACCATGTATATATTTTCTCCAATTCTTTATTATAAGAACAAAGACACATTTTCTTCTCGGGAGCTCCGGATAGACCCATTTTTCTGTTGCAGTTTTTTTTCCAGTGTTTTCCCGCTCTGGCAAGAAAAAAAGGCTGCGCTGCGCATGTTCAGTGTTTTCTTCTGAACGTTTTTTTTTAAGTGATTTTGTAATTAAAGACGATTAAATAAAATGATGCCGAAATAATATTAAAGATAAACAATTATACAGACAAAATTGAAATGCGGGACACTGCTTATGACTTGCGGGACAAAGCTTCCGATTTCAGAAATGCGGGACAGGTGGTCACCCTACCAAACGACCTGCATCAGAGGTGCTTGTGTCGCGTCTCGGGTGTGTTGCGTCATAAAAATAAAACTTTTTAGGTCACTGTGTCAAGTTAAATATAGTTTAATATTCAAACTTTAAACACATATTGAGATCCCTTAGTTCGCATTTGAACCCTTAGTAACGCATATCTGTGTTGATTTCTTCACTGTATAAACTGTGTGTTGCTCACCCAGCTGAAATTTCACTTACTGCCCTCTGGAGTATACAGGTGGTACTACAAGCATGCGATTAAATGCGTTAATAATTTTAACGCGTTATTTTTTGTATAATTAATCACGCATTAACTCGACAGCCCTAATATATATATATATATATATATATATATATATATATAGTATCTCACAAAAGTGAGGACACTCCTCACATTTTTGTAAATATTTAATTATATCTTTTCATGTGACAACACTGAATAAATGACACTTTGCTACAATGTAAAGTAGTGAGTGTACAGCTTGTATAACAGTGTAAATTTGCTATCCCCTCAAAATAACTCAACACAAGCCATTAATGTCTAAACATCTGGCAACAAAAGTGAGTACACCCCTAAGTGAAAATGTCCAAATTGGGCCCAAAGTGTCAATATTTTGTGTGGACACCATTATTTTCCAGCACTGCTTTAACCCTCTTGGGCATGGAGTTCACCAGAGCTTCACAGGTTGCCACTGGAGTCCTCTTCCACTCCTCCATGACGACATCATGGAGCTGGTGGATGTTAGAGACCTTGTGCTCCTCAACCTTCAATTTGTGGATGCCCCACAGATGCTCAATAGGGTTTAGGTCTGAAGACATGCTTGGCCAGTCCATCACCTTCACCCTCAGCTTCTTTAGCAAGGCAGTGGTCATTTTGGAGGTGTGTTTGGGGTCGTTATCATGCTGGAATACTGCCCTGCGGTCTCCGAAGGGAGGGAATCATGCTCTGCTTCAGTATTTCACAGTACATGTTGCCATTCATGGTTCCCTCAATGAACTGTAGCTCCCCAGTGCCGGCAGTACTCATGCAACCCCATGCCATGACAATTCCACCACCATGCTTGACTGTAGGCAAGACATACTTGTCTTTGTACTCCTCACCTGGTATCCGCCACACACGCTTGACACCATCTGAACCATATAAGTTTATCTTGGTCTCATCAGAGCACAGGACATGGTTCCAGTAATCTATGTCCTTAGTCTGCTTGTCTTCAGCAAACTGTTTGTAGGCTTTCTTGTGGGACGACAGCCACGCAGACCAATTTGATGCAGTGTGTGGCGTATGGTCTGAGCACTGACAGGCTGACCCCCCACCCCTTCAACCTCTTCAGCAATGCTGGCAGCACTCATACATCTATTTCCCAAAGACAACCTCTGGATATGACGCTGAGCACGTGCACTCAACTTCTTTGGTCGACCATGGCGAGGCCTGTTCTGAGTGGAACCTGTCCTGTTAAACCACTGTATGGTCTTGGCCACCATGCTGCAGCTCAGTGTCAGGGTCTTGGCAATCTTCTTATAGTCTAGGCCATCTTTATGTAGAGCAACAATTCTTTTTTTCAGATCCTCAGAGAGTTTTTTGCCATGAGGTGCCATGTTGAACTTTCAGTGACCAGTTTGAGGGAGTGTGAGAGCAATGACACCAAATTTAACACACCTGATCCCCATTCACACCTGAGACCTTGTAACACTAATGAGTCACATGACACCAGGGAGGGAAAATGGCTATTTGGGCCCAATTTGGAAATTTTCACTTAAGGGTGTACTCACTTTTGTTGCAAGCGGTTTAGACATTAATGGCTGTGTGTTGAGTTATTTTGAGGGGACAGCAAATTTACACTGTTATACAAGCTGTACACTCACTACTTTACATTGTAGCAAAGTGTCATTTCTTCAGTGTTGTCACATGAAAAGATATAATAAAATATTTCCAAAAATGTGGGAGGTGTACTCACTTTTGTGAGATACTGTATATATACATTATATATATATATATATATATATATATATATATATATATATATATATATATATATATATATATATAAACAAACAGGGTTTTCCCAACACATGCAAATAGAAAAATCTGTTTATCAGCAGCATTTCATACAAGCAAGTTGAGTTTGAGCCACCTGCTTCACAGTAGGGAACCTCCAAAACTTTCCATCACCAACGGTGATGCGTTTACAAGACTCTGGTTCATTTTGAACATGCTACGCACAACTGTCATCACTATCTTGTAAAACAGCAAGGGAAAAAGGATCCTTCCCCATCCATGTCTCACTCCCTTTCTCTCCTCTCTCATCCCTCTCTCTCACTAATAATTCTTTATATTACGCATTTATTTTAAAGTGAGGACTGTAAAGAGTCAATTACACACTGCCTGTCTCAGTGACCAGCCACCTCATAAAAACTTTATACAGGACAGACGGCTGCTTCAGGCATTATTAATGGGATGTCCCTGATGCCTTCCTTTGATTGACACCGGCCATGATACTGCAAGCTACAAGCCTTAGGAGTAACTCATACACCTGGGAGCTTTGTCTCTCCATTAGGTTTGAATTGGTTCAAAGGCAATCAGACACAAAATAGGTTCATTCTTAAAATGTTCTGCTGGTTATGTCATCATCTTGATAGATTTTTTTATTAAATTGTTTTGGCAGGAATGATCCGAGAAAACAGATTGAATATTAATAGACGGGAATTAGCCAAAGTCGACAGATTTTTAATATAAGAGCAAATTATTGGATTTTGGAAAATGTTTGTAAATGCCCAGACGACATGGGCAAACATTTCCATTTTTTGTAATCTTCCTGCCTATATGCCCACACATGCTGGATTTGTGTCTCTGTGTTATTTAAAGTTTCGTAACTGAATCTGTGGGGAAGTATCTTGTGAAAGTGTCTACTTTCCTGTCCGGTAAGGTGACTCTTTTCCTCTGTCCTATTTTTTTCCTCTGCATTTTTTCTGCAAATGTTGAGTCATCTAATGTTATTCCTGAGATATATTCCTTTGGTCCTGTATGTGTGTGTATATGTGTGTTTACTTGATAAGAAACAACCAGAGTGTACCAAATATGACTCTGCTAGCCAAGAGCCCATCCGCAGGCACCGGGATGGTGGCTATGAATGTGTTTGTGTCCGTCTTGTGTCTGAGTGAACACTAACACTGGTGAAACACAAGTGTGTTGTCCCTTCTTTGTTTGACGTCACTGTACAGGAAATGAGGTTGCGGCCTCATTAATGAGGTCTGCCCTGTAAGTAAAGGAGCATGGCGCTGTGCTAATTAGGCTAACGAGCGTTCAACACACTACCTGGAACAAAGACCCCCTGTTTCTTACTCAGCTGTTCAATATCACACTCACTCACACCCTACTGGACCAGACAAACACTTGAGTGTTTTCATTTACTGGTCTGTGGCAGGGCGGAGGGCAGGGCCGGGTCGTGATTCTACACACCCAGTCCCTTATCAGGCTAATCAAGCCTTCGAGAGGGATAAAGGCTGACTGCGGAGGAGGAGACGAGACGGCTTGACGACATAAATAATATTTTAATGATTAACTTAAACCAAAGACAAACACACACACACACACATAATGGACATGTCCGTAAATGATCCCTCTCTCCCGCACCATCCTCCGCAGTTGGCCTTTATCCCTCTCTTTGACAGGGTACATCTTTGTCCATGAATTAAAGATAAAACAGTGCTCCAACAAACAAAGAAATTACTTGAATACGTAGTGATATACTTTAAAGCACGTTATAATGGATGTTTACTCGCAACAGTACCTCATTATTCCAAATTTAAACACTGTAGACATACTGTATGTGATAAGATATGCATTCTATTAAAATCGCACAGTGCTGATTTTGTTTTTTTTTTTTTGTATTACCCATGCTTATGTGTGCAAACAAACACATACATACACTTATACTACCACTTACAGTACATTTCCACAACAAAATAAATGGTTAACACCCTGTTTAGAGGAAAAACAGGTCTGGACTCCCCCTTTCCCTTCCCCATTTAGAACAAAGGTCTATCTTCACTGCTGAAAAGAACGGCTTAAACCAGTTTGAACTTCCATGTTGGGCCAAGCTGATTTTTGGTTAGTGCTGTTGGACCAGCCCAGCCATGATGTGTATTAGCAAAACTTGAAGCTAATCGACCAGCTTGTTTTTGTTTTTTTTCCAGTGAAGCTAGTTAAGCAGCAACATATGCTTTTCAGAAGGATTTTGTATTAGATTTGAGTAGATGGCTTTATGCTGTGAACTAGAGAGAAAATTCACTGTTGTGTCAAATTTCTCAGAACAGGCTTGATAAAATGAAAGAACAGTGTGATTGGAACAATGGTGTGCTGAGGATTCAACCCCAAGTGGTTTCATTTATAGATGCTGAACCTTTTCATTTAAATCCAAGTGAAACAGATCTAAGATCGTACATTTAAACATTCTCTTGGCCTAAAAGTCATCATCTCTAGATGTGACCATTTATAGAAAAAGGGAGACAAATAACAGTACTAGTACTTTTAGAGGTTCCAAAGTTTGTGCACATGTTTAGGGTATAGAAAAGAGTCAGGGTTTATGGGAAAATGGGTGGATGTGTAGTATGAATGTAATGGAGCGAGACCATGCTTTACTTCTGTGTGAAATATGTGAACCATGACAGCCCAATTCACACATGGCATGACAATTTAACCAAGAGACCGTGTGTGTGTGTGTGTGTGTCTGTTTGTCTGTCTGTTTGTTTGAGAGTGAAAATGTGGACCAGGTGTTTAATATCAATACTGTTTGCTCTCCTCATGTCCTCTCATAATGTTCTGCTTTTTTAGAGGCTAATCAGATTTAAATTTGCATGGATAAATACACACATCCTCATGCAAATCTAACACTCCTGTCTATTATTTTACCCACTCTCTTCTCTTCTCTTCTCTTCTCTCTTCTCTTCCCTTCCCTTCCCTTCTCTTCTCTTCTCTTCTCTTCTCTTCTCTTCTCTTCTCTTCTCTTCTCTCTCTTCTTCAACAATACCCAGCCCATGAGGTCACAAGACTGCCATCACTGATGAATAATATTGATAAAGCAGGTTTAGTAAAAAAAAAAAAAAGAAAGAAACACTGTCAGCCCACACGCTTAGAGAAATATTGATTCTGGAATGGTGGCGCATTCTTTGGCAGGGTACATCTTTGTCCATGAATTAAAGATAAAACAGTGCTCCAACAAACAAAGAAATTACTTGAATACGTAGCGATATACCTTAAAGCACGTTATAATGGATGTTTACTCGCAACAGTACCTCATTATTCCAAATTTAAAAACTGTAGACATACTCTACGTGATAAGATGCATTCTATTAAAATCACAGTGCTGATTTAGTTTTTTGTTTTTTTTTGTATTACCCATGCTTATGTGTGCAAACAAACACATACATACACTTATACTACCACATTTCCACAACAAAATAAATGGTTAACACCCTGTTTAGAGGAAAAACAGGTCTGGACTCCCCCTTTCCCTTCCCCATTTAGAACAAAGGTCTGAAGCAAAGTTAATGTACTGCCCGGCTAAACCTAGTGCTTAACTGCCTGTAATCTCAACCAAACTCACATCTGTTTAAAGCAAGAGCCATTACACACACACACTCCACCTGCTGGCTGTTTTTGTGAGCTTTTGCTGTATCGCAGTCTCTTCCCTCTTTTGTTACGGAATTTAATCGATTTACAGATTGGAAACTTTAATTAGGGAGAATTCTTTGCCCCTTTGTATTTTCCTTCTTTCTCTTTGTTCTTGGTATAAAGGAGCTGGCAGCTCCTGAGTGTGAGTGTAACTCTGTGAATTTGTTTTAAAAATAAAAAATACAATAATCTGTGTTTGTGTTAGAGTGTGTGTGTGGAAGAGTGAGTATCTGGGTGTGTGTCTGTGTATTGGCAATCATCATCAAGCTAAATTCTAGCTAATTAAAGATTAAATATACAACTATGTAAAGTGAATTCAAGCTTAAATTGAACTACTTGTCTCATGTAGATGTCACACATAACACACACACGCGCATATATATATATATATACTGTGTATATACACCGATGGTTTTAATCAGCCACAACATTAAAACCACCTGCCTAATATTGTATAGGTCACTCTTTTGCCACCAAAACAGCACCAACCCACATCTCAGAATATTTTTCTGAGATGCTATTCTTCTCACTACAATTGTACAGGGCAGTTTACTGAGTTACCATAGACTTTGTCAGTTCGAACCAGTCTGGCCATTCTCTGATGACCTTTCTCATCAACAAGGCATTTCCATTGGCAGAACTGCCCCTCACTGGATGTTGAGTAAATTCTAGAGACTGTTGTGAATGAAAATCCCAGGAGATCAGCAGTTACAGAACTACTCAAACCTGGCACCAATAATCATGCCACGTTCGAAATCACTGAGATAATTTGTCCCTATTCTGATGGTTGATGTGAACATTAACTGAAGCTCCTGACCTATATTTGCATGATTATATGCACTGCTGCCACATGATTGGCTGTTTAGATAGTTGCATGGATGATTGTTGGTGCCAGATGGGCTGGTTTGAATATTTCTATAACTGCTGATCTCCTGGGATTTTCACACACAACAGTCTCTAAAATTTACTCCAAATGATGCCAAATCAAAAAACATACAGTGAGCAGCAGTTCTGTGGATGGAAATGCCTTGTTGATGAGAGAGGTCAACAGAGAATGGCCAGACTGGTTTGAACTGGCAAAGTCTATGGTAACTCTGTAAACTGCCCTGTACAATTGTAGTGAGAAGAATAGCATTTCAGAATATTATTTATTCTGAGATGCGGGTTGGCGCTGTTTTGGCAGCACGAGTGGGACTACACATTATTAGGCAGGGGGTTTTAATGTTGTGTCTGATTAAACAACACAAACACTTACTCTTCCACACACACACATACACACAAACACATAATATATATATATATATATACATATATATATATATATATACACTCACTGAATGTAGCGCCATAGCAAAATAAATTATATTTCACCCAAGTGAAATATATGATGAAAATATGAAGAGTGTTGCATTTCTATTGCATTGTGTTCGCTAAATAAACATCTGAAACATACAGAATGACCAATGCAGTTTGAATCGAGGACAAATTTCTCTTATAAGATGGTTCTTTTATTGAATCATTCCAAATTAATCACTAACTAGGAAGTTATCACTTTGAATTAGGATTTGTCTGACAAATGACTCCTATGAGCCGGTTATTTTCTCTAAACGACTCACGTCCTTCCTCTTTGTTGGCCTCCCCATGTCTTTGACTAAACATTAGACAACCAGTTGAAGGATCAGTGATGATCTGGGAGTGCTTCAGCAAGGCTAGAATCGGGCAGATTCGTCTTTGTGAAGGACGCATTAATCAAGCCACGTACAAGGTTATCCTGGAAGAAAATCTGCTTCCTTCTGCTCTGACAATGTTCTCCAACTCTGAGGAAAGTTTATTTTCCAGCAGAACAATGCTCCATGCCACACAGCCAAGTCAATCAAGGTGTGGATGGAGGACCATCAGATCAAGACCCTGTCATGGCCAGCCCAATCTTCAGACCTGAACCCCATTGAAAACCTCTGGAATGTGATCAAGAGGAAGATGGATAACCACAAGCCATCAAACAAAGCCAAGCTGCTAGAATTGGTTCTCCAGGAGTGGCATAAAGTCATCCAACAGCAATGTGAAAGACTGGTATAGAGCATCATGCCAACACACATGAAAACTGTGTTTGAAAATCAGAGTTATTCCACCAAATATTGATTTAATTTTTCTCCCCTTTTCTCCCTAATTTGACATGCACAATTCAAAATGCTCTCTAATGGTGCATTCAGACCAGAAGCTTCGAAAACGTCAAATCGACCGGAAGTCATTCATTTTCTATAGAAGTCAGTGTCTCTCGGCGGAGAGAAGCGGCGTTACGTGTCTTAGGCGGTGTGGGCGTCAGAGGAAAGTTCAAGTGTGGGCAACATTATGGTAATAAGCTTTGACGCGGTTCGGCGGCAACATATTGGAGTATAGAAGTGCTCTGCTCTAGCGAAGTTTAGAGAGCACAACAGTGTAAACTTTGGTTCCCATTAGTTCCGAAGACAAAATAGAGGAGAAACTGATTATTGCCATGGCGGGTTATGATCTGTCCCTGTTTGCTTACAGGGATATAAATAATAAAAAAAATATGCATGGACAAATGTATCTGGAATTGTTGGTGTGCCAGGTGAGTTGATGAAGTGGATATTATGGTTTATATAATATTATATAATCATATATTAAAAGATTTCATGAGGATATACGCTACTTGTGATATGTCGGCAAAAAGATACCGGTTGACATGTCTGGATGTTTTTTGGCCCCTTTTAAATATAGTTCACAAAACCAAGCATTCTGAACGAACGTTTCCACCTATTTCAACTAGGTCAGAGCGTCCACGAATCTTCCATAGCGTTGTTGGCAGGGCAGCCAGAGTGAATTTTGACGCTCTTGCCGCCTCTGAACGCACGGTCAGTCCATGTGCTGGCGTAGTGACCTCAATTAGGGTGGCGGAGGATGAATCTCAGTTGCCTCCGCATCTGATACAAACTATTCATCGTGGCATCCACGCACAACTCACTATGTGCCCAAACCGAGAGTGAGAACCACATTAAAGTGACCATGAGGAGGTTAACCCAACATGACTCTACCCACCCTAGCAACCGGGCC
The DNA here is from genome assembly GCF_025860055.1 of Xyrauchen texanus. NCBI lineage: Eukaryota > Metazoa > Chordata > Actinopteri > Cypriniformes > Catostomidae > Xyrauchen > Xyrauchen texanus. Next base: position 22,700,292 of record NC_068294.1, on the reverse strand, counting down.
AATTGGTTGCTTAGGAAGCCTGACTGAAGTCACTCAGCACACCCTGGATTCATACTTGCGACTCCAGGTGTGGTAGTCAGCATCTTTACTTAATGAGCTACCCAGGCCCCTACAAATATTGATTTTTTAACTCTTCCCAAGTTAAAAATATTAGGATTCTGTTGTGTTTAAAAATGAATATGATCTTGTTTTCTTTGCATTATTCAAGGCCTGAATACACTGCATTATTTTGTTATTTTGACCAGTTTAAAAAACAAACTCAATAATCAAAACAAGCAAGTATAACCCCCATATATATATATATATATATATATATATATATATATATATATATATATATATATATATATATATATATATATATATATAATATATTATTTTCACATTTGATAAGTGTATTTTACCTACTCCATTTCAGTTTCACTGCAGCAAGATGAAAGAGAGACAGAGAGAGAGAGAGGCAGACAGAGGCCACATCTCATTTCTGCTCTGAATAATGATTTCGACCTGCTCCTGATGACTCTAACACCAGAATGCTAAAGACAGGCATACTGAAGTGTCATCAAGAGAGAGAGAGAGAGCGTGAAAGAAAGGGAGAAATAAAATGAAAGGGAGTGAGAAACAGATTGCTGTTTTAGATTCAGAGCCACTCCAATCAGTCCTGCGTCTAAATCTAAGGAGTAAATGGGAGTAATCTAGAGGAGGCAGTATGGTATAATTAAAAGTGTTTTTGATGAATAGCACTGAAAATTCCCCAGTCTCTCTGTCCCTCAGTCCCTCTTTCTCTCCTCGCTTCTTTCATGATCTCCCCTCTTTATCTCCCTGTCTCAGTGTATACGAGGCTGAGGGCTGGCAGCTCTCTCTCTGCTTTTCTCTCTAGCACAGAGCCCAGTCACATTAATCAGAGCAGTGAGCTGTCAATCACTGCTGCAACTCCTCTCCTCCCACATACTGCATATACTGTATGTACTCATAGCATCTTAACTCACTTTAGCATAGCTGGAAGATAGATTGAACATTGTTGAAAGGGGAATAACATGGTAAGACACAGGAAATGGTACAAGCTTGAGGAATACTCTGGGTTATTTACAGGGCTGTTTCTAGCTATATGTGGTATAAGCAGCCACTTATGAGCCCCGAGCCACCAGGGGGCCCGCAAAACAAGGTCGTTTTCGAATTATTTTATTTAAATTTGCTGTATATAATTATTTCTTGTTATTTAAAGTAATTTATTTTAGTTTTTGAGTATTGACAATATTTCCATGACAATTAAGTATTTTCATTGTGTCATTTAATTTCAATTCAAGTATTTATGCATCACGATAGTATTTTTTGTATTGGCTTTTAATGCTGATTTAAACAAGCAACAGAAGAAAAAAAAAAACTACAGTTTTTAACTACAGTTAATACATACTGTAATAATACTGTAATGACTATAACACAAAAGTAAAACATCCCGATGTATTGCAGTAATGTAAGATTGTGCTTAAAGGAATGAGGAATCTTAATGACAATATTCAATACAAGTTAAACTCAATCTACAGCATTAGTGGCATCATTTTATGGCACATTTTTTAACCAAAAAAACAACAACTTTGCAATCACAATAAGCCACTTACAATGGAAGTGAATGGGACGAGCCAATTAGTCTTAAAATACATATCGTTCCAAATGTATAGCCACAAGACGTAAACATTACCATGATTTTAGTGCAATAAAATCACGGATTTACAGGGTTACTGCATTTACCAGATTACAGGGTTAACATAATTTTACATTAGTAAAATCAGTAAAGAACTTTATTACACTAAAATCTTGTTAACATGTATAATGTTTTTTAAACTAGTCTTGTGGCTATACATTTACAAAATTGTGTATTTGAATGTTTATTGACTGGACCTATTCGCTTCTATTGTAAGGGCCTCTTTTCTATTGTACTGCTAAAGTGTTTTTCGAAACAATACTATGGTTCATATTTTAATGTTAATTCAATGTATTCAATTGTAAATAGGCCAGAATATTCCTCTAAATGATTGAAGGCAACAGAAACTTACAGAGAGTGAAAAATAAGTACAAACTAGCAGGCCTTGCAGTCACTGTGTCTCTGTCTAATATCATTATATGTGCATGGTCTCCACCCTCATTCTTTCTTCTGTGTTTACTGGCAATGCTTGTCAGAGAGAGTCTTACTGAACAGCAGGGGAGTTGATTTCTCTTTAAATGTGTTTCCTACCAACTCTTTTACTTGAAGTGAGAATTATGTGATCTCAAAGATGCTTCGGGCAGGGCTCTCATTGACAGACAGAGAGAGAAAAAGAGTATAAATGAATGATTTTAAGGTGTTATATTGTTCCTATAATGACAAAACATGCAAAGGCTCATTAGAAGCTGTAAATATTTTGGCTTTGTGAGATCAGAGTTTTGAAAGTGGATCCAATTCCTGACCCACAGCAAAGCTCAGGTCTGCTCAGGATTATTTATAAAAGACAAAATGTCATTAATGATGGTGCCATGGCCTAGTTGTTAGCCCATTTTGAGCGTTGGTGCTTGTATGGGAGATTCAGGTTTGAATCTGGCCAAAAAAACAGCCAAATAGACAATTATCAGGTGTAATCGTTTATTCAATCTTTTATTATCTGGGATGTTTGGAATTCTATACAGAATTTGTCTGGTGTAAGGAATCAAGCAGAATCAGTTCAGGTGGAATCGAGCTCAACAATCTCTCTTTCACACGGCATCATCAATAGTGTTCACGGATTGCAGATTGATCCGCTGTCACCCGACGCCAAGGTAACCATCTCCGTCAGCAACAGTCTCTGTCTGCAACTGTCTTTGTCAACAATGCCACAGCCTCTGTAACAACAAATTGTTGGTGTGTGTTTGTCTCCACAGTCGATGTCTGGAAAAGTATGTTGAGGACTGATTGTTTTGCTACTTTCCCACTGTATGCATGTTAGAAGTGAATTTTATAAAATTATAGTGATATAATCTCACAGTACTCTACTGATATTCTAAGGCAAAGAATTAATATTTTTAGCTACATTATTTACATTAATATTTGTGTGGGAAAAAAGTATGTAAGATCAAACATACTGCTGCATTACTATTTATATTCCACCAGAATGCAAACAATTAGAACAAGGACCACATCCACGCTAATATGTTTTCTGTTGAAAACTAGTTTTTCAAAGTATGCAGTACTAGAGAGTATTTTCAAAAGTAAAAAATTTTTGTGGATGAAAATGCTGTTCCATGCTGGAAGGGAGGCAAAAATGTTGCAAAATCAATGCTCAAGGACATTCACAGAGTTGCCCCTAAGCCACTCTTGCGTTGTCTTGTCTGTGTGCTTAGGGTCATTGTCCTGTTGGAAGATGAACCTTCAGCTCTGTTTGAGGTCCAGAGTGCTCTGTAACAGGTTTTCATTAAGGATACCTCTGTATTTTGCTGTTCAGCTTTCCTTTTTTTTTTGTGGGAAACACCCCCACAATAAACAAATGACCATAATCTTGTTTCTCACAGTCTGAGAGTCCTTTAGGTGCTTTTTTATGTTTATTGCCCTGAGAAGAGGCTTCTGTTTGGCCACTCTGCCACAAAGATTGGTGGAGTATTGCAGTGATGTTTGTCCTTCTACATATTTCTCCCTCCTCCAAACATGATCTCTGGAGCTCAACCAGAGTGAACATTGAGTTCTTGGTCACCTCTCTTACTAAGGCCCTTCTTCCCCAATTGCTCAGTTTGGCTGAGCTCTAAGAAGAGTCCTGGTTGTTCCAAACTTCTTCCATTAAAGAATTATAGAGGCCACTGTGCTCTTGTGAACCTTCAAAGCAGCTGAAATGTTTTTGCAGCCTTCCCCAGATCTGAGCTCCGAGGGCCGTTCCTTTGACCTCATGGCTTGGTTTTTGTTCTGAAGTGCATTTTCAATTGTGAACCTTACATAGACCGGTGTGTGCCTTTCCAAATCATGTCCAATCAATTTAATTTGCCACAGGGGGACTCTAATCAAAGTGTAGAAACATGATCTTCTAGATAAATGGGATGCATCTGAGCTAAATTTCAAGAGTCGTAGCAAAGGGTCTGAATACTTATGTCAATGTGATATTTCAGTTTTTTTTTATACATTTGCAAAGTTATCAAAATTAGTTTTTTGCTTTGTCATTATGGTGTATGGAGTTTAGACTGATATGAAAAACTAAATAATTTAAAGCATTTTAGCATAAGGCTGCAACATAACAAAATGTGAAAAAAAATGAAGGGGTCTGAATATTTTCTGCAAGTACTGTATATATAAGTGTGTCTATGAGTTGATTTTTGTGTCAATGTGTGTTGTGGTGAAAAATATCTCTATAAATACTATGCATGAGTGTGTGTGTGTTTGTACATGCAATGAGTTGGCCGTGAATATACAGTGTTCAGTTGACCTCAACCTGATCAGACCTCTGATGTGTGTGTGTGTGTGTGTGTGTGTGTGTGTGTGTGTGTGTGTGTGTGTTTGTGTGTGCGCGTGTACCTTTACTGTGACTGATGGAAGAGCTTTGTCAACTCTACTACCCTCTGTCCAACTCATGATGAACGAGATGATGTCCGCAATGCATCCTCTCTCCCTGACCACTGTGCACTGGTGCCTGACAGATTGTGTGTCTCTCGTGTGTGTGTGTGTGTGTGTGTGTGTGTGTGTGTGTGTGTGTGTGTGTGTGTGAGACAAATATAAAAGCCTCAAACTGAATTTAATCTAACTATGACAAATGTAAAAGTGCCCCAGGGATGGTTTAATCAAGCTGAGATCCTTATTAACAATGCAGTGCTGGTTGCTTTGGACTTGCGAATGAAGAATGTATGTGTATGACAGTGAAAATATACAGATTAACTGCAGTCAAAACAAAAAGTGCTCTGTCTTGCTCTACTCCACCAATCCCATCCCATCCCATCCCATCCATGTCTTGTCTTCATACCTTCTTATGCAATCCCGGCTATCAGGCCAGGCAGCAGGGACAGCTTAATGAAATATCCTCGACATTACGACCTTGATCGAACGCATATTTACATTTCCACCCACAAACCCTCCCTCTTATCTGACTGTCTTATTTCACACTTTACCTGATCATTTTACAAAGCCCAAATGAAGGTAATTGGAGATAACACTTTTTGGCGTCCAAAGACATTACCATATCTCAGTTAATAACGTATTAGCCATGCAATTATGCCTAAATTGTCACGCCACATTTAGGAGATGTATTGAGATTGAACGGCCCATTTAGTGAAGGCCAGTCTTCAACAAGAAAATATTCGGGCTGACAAGGGAATTGCTTTCTATTCTGCCACTCTTAAGAGTCTGTTTTTCTTATGTAAACACAGTTGACATGCAAACTGAATAATAATGACAAGGTGAATGATTGATCCACTCAGGAAGAGGGATGCCTTTAAAAAAATTTCTCCTCTGATATGGAAAATATTGAATGCATTGTCAGCTGAACATGCCACAATGGCCACATCGGCAATATCAATGCTCGTAAACTTGCATGAATTAAAATGGCAGAATTGGACTTTAAGGAAACATCACTTATCCTGCTCAAACAGGCAAGCAGCCTTGAGAAATAGAACTGAAAGTGTTTTGTGTGGTTAAATACACTCTTTAATTGGTTCTTTAATAAAGAGGAGCACCTGGGTATCATACAATAGTGGTAGTCCAAGTTTGCCAATGTGTCTGAAAGCATCTTTTGGGCATTGTAGTCTCCACCCTGTATGATTACAGGCATAGTTAACCCAAAATGAAAATTATTTACTCACCTTCATGTTGTTGCAATACTGTGTGATTTTCTTTCTTCAGTGAAACACAAAAGGAGATAGAATGCTAGCCTCAGTCAACATTTGCTTTCATTGCATAGGAAAGAGTAGTGTTGACGTTCTCTAAAATGTGCTCTTAGAGGAAAGCAAGTCATAAAGTGTTTGCAACCATATGTGGGAGAGTACATTTTTATTATTTGGGTGAACAGCCCCTTTAAGTCTGGAACAAACAAATGCCATGGGATAGAGGTCAAACTCCACAAGTTTTGTTCATTTCCTCATCTGACATTCTTTTGGCATGGCTGAGCGTGTTTGTGAGTGTGTGACTCTGAGTCTGCCCCATCACCCCATTCTCTCACCCTGTCCAATGAGGCAAAAAACTGACCACAAAAGGCTGTCCAGCAGGGTGCTAATAAGAAGACAGAAGTCAAGTGAACCCGTTCTCTTTAACGGTGAAAAGTGAGCACTTCATTTGGGTCATTTGTTTTAAGTTCCTAGTGTTTGGTGTCTCTGACCTTGCTGCAGTTTACACACAAACAAAAAGGGACAAACAGAGGTTGAGCTTGTCAACAAGCTCCTCTCACACTGGGTGACAGGAGTCTAGGAGAGGAAGAAAGACACTCCGGCCCTGTTAACACCTGGATTAAGATGCTTTTTTGGTGATCTGATCACAAGTGGACAGGCAAGACACATCGGCTTGTACACATGGTTGTAACATGCGTCTCTTTTGACAACTTGTGCTCAAATTTCGGGGGGAAGGTCTCATTAATCACAACGTCAGTGTGTTACTACATGCAAACAAAAAGACATGCATATGTACATGCTTTTAAGAATTCTCAGATCGGACAGTTTTCTTACAAAGCCGCACATAATCTGCAAAGTTTAAAGCTTATTTCAGCGCAGTGGTTGACGGGTGAGTACGTGGTTCTTCACTGCTTTCCCATTGTGGTTAAATGCGTTTTCAAAAGTGGACAAATCTCAAAATGTTTTGGACCCTGTGGACACCTGTCTTTAGCATTGTACCGTTTCAAACAGATCACCCAAAATGCATCATAATACCACATGTAAAAGGGGCATCCTATGATTTTGCTACTTCTGCTCTGCCACTACTCTCTCTCTTTATTTTAGATTTTTGCTGTTTGTTTGTGCAGCTGATTTGTTTGACATTCATAAGGGATGGCAGCAGGTTAGAAACTGTAAAAAAAACACACATACACACCCACAACCACCCTCACACAGACGCACTGTTTAACCCATTAACCCAATGTTTTCTTTCTGCCTCACAAGCCACAAAAGACATGACAACCTGTGTTGACGACAGCATTCTTCCCCTAGACTACCCCCCCTGAAACTATCTTCAAGCATGTTCCAACACGCCCTCCGTTGGGGTCACCCAAAGCCCACGCCACAGGAACCAGCTGAAGTACCGGCGCTGGCACAGGTCCAGAGATTGAATCACCCTTTTTGACTTCACTCACAGCATGTGTTTTGAAAGAACGGCTGGTTGAACCTGTCTGGCGGAAGCCACGGCTGTTGTTTTACTTACTCAGAAAACATGCCAAGTGTAAATTTGTGGCTCTCAATCACAACCTGCTCCCCTCGGGGGCATCTTACAGCAAATGGCAGTCGTTGCGCACATAGTGTCTTTATCAGCCCACATCTCATGTTTTGCTCTTTAAGTGCCCTCTATCCAGAGGCTGTATCAGGCTGATAAATGCTGCCCTGGAGTTGTTTTATGATTGCAAAGAAATGTCGATGGGTGAAAGAGAGAAGCCTAGATGCTGTTCTGCTTGCTTTACATTTCCTACCTCTTACTTGTTTGTCTCTTTATTATGTTATTATTTTGTATATTTATTTATTTTTTGTCCAGCCCTGTTACTCCATGATAGTAGGCTTTTACTGCTGTTAAATCTCCAATTTCACTGACCCCATATCTCTAATGTTGCCGTCTCCTCTGGCCTTCATGCCAAAAACGTGATGCTTGCTCGGAGAGATAGTGGCGTTGCTCTCCAATTTGATTGGTGGTCACCACTCACTCAATCTCTCTCTCTCTCTGTCCTTTATCTCTCTCCTTCTATCTCTTTGGATGAGTTTTGTTTATACTGCAAAGCCCTCGACCACTAGACTCAGTCACGTTCTGCATGCCATTTGGTGTGACCATTAACATTGTTGTTTTTACACTCAAAATACAAACCACACATACTGATCAGAGCCTCTTATTTATTGGGAAACTATTAAGTGCAGCAACCAAGATTAAAGAGACAAAATAAAGGCATCTCCATCTTGGCTGACCACAGAAAACTATGACAAACAATGAGCCCAGCAGGGAGACTCGGATACCATGCCATATGTGATGTTGGACTTGCTCGATAGCATCTACTGACACATTTAACACTTATAGTTAGAGTAATTTTAGAAAACTAGTAGCCACACTACATTGTCCCTCCTGAGAATGTGTGCTAATGCAGAAGTACGATATGAGAAGTGAGGCTTTGAAGTGCTCTACAATTCAGCTTTAACGTATCTTCAGTCAACCAGTTATGCACAGCCAAGTTAGCCACCACACCTTCTCTCAACTTCCTCTTATCAAGAATAACATGCATGCAGGCACACAAACACATTCATACACATATCTTGTGTGCCTCTTCCTCCTGGGATGCTCTGAAGCAGGACTTATCCATTGTTATGGGAGCCAGTTCCTGGTTTTCTATTTAAAGTAGACGTTCCAATCCCCTGGTGAACATTTAGGAGCATCAGGTTCTACTATTAGCTGTCTACTGATGTCAAATACAAACAAATTAAGTGTATGTATTTTAGATGGAAACGCAGACTCATGTGATTGCCTGGTGTGCATAGATACACTCAGCATTTGCATTGCAATTTTGGCTTTGCATCCTGGAGTTCACAAGCCAAGCATAGTAAAACAGGTCGCTATGTTTGTTTGCGCTAGTGTGTATGTGATATCTAATGCACAAAGAATGTGTAAACACTGAAACCCATGAACACATAAATGCACTCATAAGCAAACATGAGACATCACCTACTGTATATATGTTCAACCAAATGCACACTGACCCATGGGGGCCAGCTATTTACATTGCAATAACCTCTCTGGATGACAGAAAAATAAAGTCAGACAGTAAGGCATGAAAATGATGGAAAGACTCTGTCATTTGTTTAAGTCTGAAAGCTTGCCTCGCCACCACCCTTGAATCCTAATGGCTTGTGCCAGTATGACTGAAAGAGCTTGCTGTTCAATGAAAAACTATGCTGGGAAGGAGGAATGGTGGGAAGACAGGAGAGGAAGAGAGGGGTAGTGATCCACACCTCTGAGGTGTATAGAAGTTTAATTTGATATTCCCAATCACCTAGTTTAGCCTGACTAGTCTGACTAGTCTGTCCTTTTCTTAAAAAATAAAATAAAATAAAAAAGAAGCAAAAATCAAGGTTACAGTGAGGCAGTTACAATGGAAATGAATAGGGCCAATTTTTGGAATCATTGTTTTTACGGTTGTTTTAGGGTTTATGCTGTTACGTATTCATGGCAACAAAGTTGTAAAATTAGATATAATTTTACGTCGAAAAAGTTAGCAAGCAAAACCAGCAGGTCTTCAAATAAAACAAAGGAGTGAATTAAACAAATTCATGAATAAACAATGACATTAAAAAACATACTGAGTAGAAATGTCACATTATAATAAAATATTGGTTAAATGAGATCAAAAACATCCCCACTGTTGGGTCTGAAGGAACTATGACCACAGTACATGTACAGCGTATTGACATGTTTGCACAAATGTTTGTCATCACCAACAGCTAATATCAAGGGTTCTTTCCCAATTAACTGATTCATATTGCTAATTAAGATAGCTATATGAAGGTTGTGCCATTGTTTGTTCAAGGAAAGGGAAATGTAATCTGTCTAGTTTTTTTTCCACATGCTTTTCCTGTTTAGTCATTCTTATTTATAAAACAGTGTCACTGACCAAACAGACAAGACAATGGCCAATGTCCTGGCCAGATGTGGCTATTGTTCTGATCAGCATTCCTCCGATTTTCACTGTCAAACACAAAATCCAAAGACAAAGGCTGGGAAAAGATAATAATAACAGTAATAATATTAGTAATATGTTTCAAATTCAAGGTGGCTGTTAAATTCACAACGAACATTAGGATTTTTATAAAGGTTCAACATTAGAAACACTTAACAACATCTCATATCAGCGTGTGAATTCACACCATTGCTCAGCTGAATGTCAATTAATATGTATGGGTTTGTGTGTGGGTGAGCACAGTGTGTTGATGCATTTAAATGGTTATAATTGATGTCAATGCATTCTAATATAATCATTGCATAATTTTCTAAGAGAAGATTTGTGAACATTAAAAAACATTAAAATACACTGTTTCAAAAGTATAGCCACAAGACGTAAATATTATGTATTAAAATGACTTTTAATGTGAAAAAATAACTAATTTACCAGCATTACAGTATTTACCAAATTAAAGAGTTTACCCGAATTACTTTGTCATGACGAAGTTGTGAAATTGGATATAACTTTACATAAGGTTAAGCAATAGCATCACACAAAAATGTCAACAAGTATTTTGTTTAAGCCTTGTGACTGTACTTTCAAAACAATGTATATTTTCACATTACTGGACTGGCCCAATTCACGTCCATTGTTAGTGCCTTATTATGACAACAATTTTTCCTTTTTGTTCATTTGTTTAAATAAAGGAGGTGTATTTAAATGTTTTTATGGTAATCAACATTATGCCACAGATGCTTTTGATTAAAGGAATATTCTGGGTTTCCTTATGGGGCCAATTTTGGAGGGTTTGAAGGCAGAAATGTGAAGTGTATATTTATATAAAAGTACTTACAGTCATTTTCTGTTAAAACTTGTGTATTATTTGAGCTGTAATGTTGTTTAAATTGTTATAGTAATTTTAGGGTTTGTTGACATTTTATCGTCATGGCTTTACCTAAAATTGTCTAACTTTACACAGAAAAAGGTTAGCAATTTTGTTACACTTAAATCATGTTAACACACATTTTGTATGTGTGTTAGTGAGTATTTTAACGTTTATAGATTGGCCCTTTTAACTTTTATTGTAAGTGGCTCACTGGAACCCAGATTGTACCTTTTTTTTAAGAAAAGGAGGGACAAGTCAAAATTTTATTTTGTGGTATCTGGGCTTTCCAGATTCTAGGATAAACATTGAATCCTGGCAAGTTTGTTTACCATCTGTATTTTTGAATTATGGCATCTTATTTTCTTCAAATCAAAAACTCTAAAATAATTTCTAAATGAACACTGCCGTTTGTAATTACTCTTTAGAGGATAAAAACCTCTTCCAAATATGAAACCAATAACATTACTTCCAGTAAAGCCACTGGAGGCTTTGGAGACACCAGCCAATAAATCACAGAGCTCATCATTTGCACATAAACACGACTTCTGTTCCACTCTAATAATGCTGAATGAAGAGTCTGGCATGTGAGGGCTTTTGGGAGTCACTTCATAATTGTGCTAATTATCATTGAGGTTTCTCTGGTCACTTGTTTGTTCATTAATTACAAAGCGTTTTGGAAAATGAGCAAATAATGCTTTATCAGGAAGAAAAAGCTAGATACACATCCAAATGTGCACAAACACACCATGTCACTTTTTTTCTGTGGAAACTTGATCTGGCTAGATTAGTAAGAGTGGGTGAATAGCTTTTGATTGTTGGCTTGCAGGAGATGGGTGTTTTTCATGCTCGCTCGTGATATGAATCAGCGGGTGGTGTGATACATCCTAGCATCATTGTAGCAGTATTTATCAGAGCCTTTTCCATTCCTGTGATCTTGCATTTGTCCACACACACACAACAACAACAACAACAACAACCGCCATTCGCCACTAAGTGGCGGTGACGTCACCACGATGCTTGTGCCAGACTATGTGCACGTTAAGGCCACGTGAAGTGTCGAACGCCCGCTGGCAGGAGGTCAAGGGACAGATCAAACAGGTGACACGGGTCGAATGACTGAGATGACTGGCTGATGCACCACCTGTGCCCCCTACTGTACCAACTTGCTGTGCTTTAGCCACCCTGCGCTCTGCTCGTTGTTGTGAGCGTCGCTCCTCTGTGCTCTGTTGTTGTTGGAGCAAGCAGCAACCTTCACAAGCCTCCTCCAAAGATGCCGATCACACTGCTGGTACCAGTCATCGGCAAGTCCACACATCTCCACATCTTCCTGTACCACATCATTCTATCTCTTCTCCAGCCCGTGCTGTGCCCGCTTAGCCCTCTCTATCTGGCCGAACAAAAACTGTTTAGGCATGCGGTGGCCAGGCATGCGGGCTACATGACCCAGCCAACACAACCTTGCCTGCCGTAGGAGCTCACCGATGGGACTTTGTCCACATCTTTCAAAGATTTGTGAGCTCCTCACACAATCCAGCCTGGTTAAACCCAGGATGGATCTTAGGCAGGCCAGCCTAAATGTTTCTAACCGGCAATGATGTTCCATTAGGGGGGTCCACGTTTCGCAAGCATAGAGAAGGGAGGGAATGACCGTGGCCGAGAATACCTGAAGCTTTGTGCGGAGCGACAAACCGGGTAGCTTCCACTCAGCGTTACAGAACCGATGAAAAGATAATGCCGCTAGACTGATTCGGAGTGAGACCTCTGCTGTCAAACCAGAGCTGGTCATAAGCACACTTCCCGGGTATGGAAAACACTCCACTCTCTCCACAACTGCCCCATCACCAATTGGGAGCTGTGGGGGTGGAGTGTCCGATGGTACATAATACCCAGGAAGGTGCTTAGTTTTGGTTGGGCTGATGGTCAGGCCCCATCTCTTGGTGGCAAGCTCCAGGTTCATCAGCAGCACCCCCAATTCCTCCTCTGAGTGAGCAGCAATCACCAGATCATCAGCATACATTTTGTGGTTGACCAATTGAGAGCCATCCATTGACCACACCCGGCCATCGATCAACCTCCCATTATATCTGTACCAGATGGAAATTCCTCCAGTACAGCCATCGAAGGCTTCACGAACCACGCGGTAGAAATAGATATTAAATTATGTGGGAGCCACAGGACATCCCTGTCACACTCCAAGGTGAACAGGGAATGGCTCCGACTCCCAACCACGTAGTTTTACCCGGGCCCGCTCGCCATCATGAAGGTCCTTAATGATCGCGAGCAGCGGGTCTGGGACTCCGAAAGCACGAAGAACAACCCAGAGCTCAGGCCTACTGATGGTATCATAGGCCTTGACCAGGTCAATAAATCAGAGATGTAGGTCTTGCTGGAATTCCCTACACCTCTGCTGTAGCAGACGGACAGAGGATATGGCATCTGTGCAAGACCGCCCCTTCCTGAAACCACACTGGGGCTCCGCAAGTCTCTCCTCAGCGTGCCTGGCAAGGCGATGTTGAATAATCCTTGCCAGGACCTTTCCCGGCACACTGAGGAGTGAGATGCCCCTATATTTATTACAATCTGAGCGGTCCCCCTTTTTAAAGAGAGGGACCACCAGGGCATCCTTCCAATCCTGCGGAACCCGCCCAGTGGTCCAGACTATTGTTATGATGTCATGTAGGGCAGTCTGTGCACAAACACCACCCTCCCTCAACATTTCACTGGGAGATCATCTCTGCCCGGTGCCTTTCCTGGTCTCAAGCTCTGGATCGCCTTCAGTACTTCCTCCAAAGATGGCACCTCAGCCAGCCAACCACACACACACACATGCACGCACGCACGCACGCACACACACACACACACACACACACACACACACACACACACACACACACACACACACACATGTTGTGTTTCCATGTTTTATGGGGACTTTCCATAGACGTAATGGTTTTTATACTGTACAAACTTTATATTCTATCCCCTAAACCTAACCCTACCCCTAAACCTAACCCTCACAGAAAACTTTCTGCATTTTTACATTTTCAAAAAACATAATTTAGTATGATTTATAAGCTGTTGTCCTCATGGGGACTGATAAAATGTCCCCACAAGGTCAAAACTTTCGGGTTTTACTATCCTTATGGGGACATTTGGTCCCCACAACGTGATAAATACACGCTCACACACACACACACACACAGCCTTGTCCACTCTACTTGGCAACCCACCTTATAAAGCAAGTAAGGATCTTTAAAACTGTAATTATTTTGATGTAAAAAGAAAGAGGCAAACAATACAGGGCCCACGTTCCACCCGAAAACAGGTGTGTGCTCAAGGGAACATCAGTATCTCATACCTATGTGCTAATATTGGAAAATATAGCATTTAAAATAAACAAAGGGTGTACAAAGTGAGTGGAGGTGGCTTTGTGTGCACATGGAAGAAACCGCCGATTTGTCTGAGGTGCATAAAAGAGAGCTTTGTATTCTGGAAAGAGATCCTGAACTGTGAGCTCAAATCAGATGCTTGTCTTATAACACAAAGAAGTCTCTTTCTCTCTCTGTCGTTCTCTCTCCATGTCTGTCTTTTATTTTGTATTTCTTTACTGACTGATAGATCTACTTTTACCTTTGCTTACTCACCACAATAGTGACATCTGAGAGAGAAAGAAAAAGTGAAGCAAACAGACAAAAACTTCAGTCAGTGTATATGACTAGAGTGGATTGACATATGGAATACAGATAGTGTAATCTCCTTAAGCGAGAACTCAAAAACAGATAGTTTAATAAATGACATGTATTTTAAATGCACTGTTAAACATAAGTCAGGTTTCAACAACACGTTCATAGATGTCTGAAGTTTAGCAATGCGTCTAACGTCTAAGTGTCTCAATATGCAACGCACTATCAAAGGTTCCTATTTGTGGAAAAGGTTTCTGTTCCAAAACCATTTAGAGATTTCAGAGGTTTATCATAGTTGTGGTTTTATATTGACATGATGTCCATCTCAGAGCATTATGCTGAAAATGTTTAGCAATATAGATGCACATCTGAGATTGCATTCAAAGTTGAACAGTAAGGAATGACAAATACTTTGGTGTGTGTGTGTGTGTGTAGTCAGGTTTTGTTGAGGGGTGAGATAAGGCTCAACAGAAGGCCTCAGTACTGTGAGATGATAATACCACTCCTGATGAAGTGCTTTGAATGATGTATTATTTTGAACTGTCTGACTCCCATGATTATATATATTTTTTGTGTGTGTAGTATGTGTCTGTCTGTGTGTGTGTGTGTGTGTGTGTGTGTTTGTGTGTGTGAGAGAGCGTGAGTGTGTGTGTGTGTGTGGGTACAGTATCACCCTTGGTGAACAAACACGATGCACAGTAATGTGTGATGTAAATAAAGTGGCTTGCGTACATTGTTTGGTTGTGTTTGTTGCTATGTATGCTTGTCAGATCCCATTTTTGTAGAATTCTCCAGTTTCAATATTACTCTGCCACCATCTCTCGCTTCTCTTTTTTTTGTTTTTCATCAGTTTGTGTTTTTGCTAGCTGATTCCCCTCTCCCTTGTCTCTTTAGATGTTTGTGCCCCGTGGCTCTCCAAAGCCAGATTTCAGGCATTCCAGGCATTATCCCCATTATGTAGGATTTTCCCAGGATTATGATTAGTTTTTTTGTCAGGATTCCTTTTGGGATCATTGCATCTACATGTGACATCACACAGAGTGACATCTCTATGTGTGTGTTTGTGGCACTGGAGTTTTGAAGCTGGCTGGGAGAAGTTTTTACAGTAGCATGTAATTTTTCTATCCCTACCATTGTCACTGTCTCCACCAAAAGCATGCCCGTTAGAAATGCTGTAACAGGAACAGTATTTTTAAAATGAACCAATTATGTAGCAAGCCTTTAGACCGTTAAGGAAATGTCCTGGCTACTTTCATAACCTCCGTTCCCTTCTGTCACTCACTCAATGTTATGTTGATGTAGTGACACTAGGGGTCGCCCATGGGAGCCCCAAACACCTCTGATCTTTGAGAAAAGGCCAATGGAATTTGGAGAGTGGCATTTACATGCCACTCCCCCGGACATCCGGTTATTAAAGGAGCTGGCTTGAACCACTCATTCAGGTTTTGTGCTGAGGAGCCAAGACAAGGTCCAGGCCATTTCAGCGGGTAGTTCAGTGTTGTGGCAGGAGGGACAAAACGTCTCGTTCCCTCCATCGGGGGGGTGTCACTACCAAGGGAGGACACAGCGGAAACCACACCTTGCCTGAAGGGAAGAAAATTGTGTGGAAATGCATCACATGGTCTTACCTAATCTTGTCGGCAGTGTCTCATGTGGAGATGTCCACATGGTAGGTCATACCCCAAAGGTTGACCGGGGGTAGAGGTGTCTCTGCCCAAGGAAGATGCAGGTTTACCAACGGGGAAACCGTCTCACGGGAGATACATCAGACAGGGTTACATGCGGGCAACCAGCGCATGTGGAGCACTTACCACAGTACAGGGCCAGTCGTGAAGAGCGTGAGGTCTAAGAACCAGGCCTGGGTGGGCCAGTAAGTTGCTACTAGGATGACCTGCTCCTCGTCCTCCTTGACCTTGCATAGCCTCCGGAGCCAGCTGTGTGCCAGTGCATCTGTGCCGAGGGGAGCCTCGGTCAGAGCATACCAGAGTGGGCAGTGGGAGGATTCCCGGGAAGTGAACAGGTATACATGCACTTGACCGAATTAACTCCAAATCAGCTGAACCAGCTGGGGGTGGAGTCTCCACTCTCCCCTGAGCATGACCTGATGCGACAGCACGTCTGCTGCACTGTTGAGGTCGCCCGGGATGTTAGTGGACTGCAACGACTTGAGCCACTGCTGACTCAAGAAGAGGAGCCAGCAGGTGAGTTACGACATGCGACAAGAGCACACGCTGCTCTGGCAGTTGATGTACATTTCCGTCGCCATGTTGTCTGTCCGGACCAAAACATGCTTGCACTGGATCAACAGCTGAAGCCTCCGCAGGGCAAGCAATACTGCCAGCAACTCGAGGCAGTTGATGTGACATTTTCAGAGGTGTATGGATTCGGCAGAAGAATTCAGCTTGCTGAACACAACCGGGTGACCCTTATTGTCACTACATCGACACAACGTTGAGTGACTGATAGGGAACTTAGATGTTTGGCTCCTCACACATTCAATGTTTCAGTATAAACACACATTAGGCTACAGACAAAAATCACTGTTTTATAAGATAGGAGCAATCTGGTCTCATATATAATCACATTTTCTTTTTAAATGTATAATTGTATTCACTTTTAAACAGCATGACTTGTAATGTCATTCAGCACATAACCAACTACAATTATAAGCTTGTTAGGGTGTGCTTGTGAAGCAAAGGACCGTGGTACGAATACTATAGAGCATACGAGTTGACACATGAGCCAAGAGTGTCATAGAAGCAACACAAAATGACCTGGATACTTAAAAAAATATATTTTGGATTTGAGTTTTATGACACTATCGGTTAGGTTTAAAGTTTAGGGTAGGGCAGTTAGTTTTGTTGATTTAAAACTCGATAGAGCATAAGGTTTACATTTTTTAATTCTGGGAGAAAATGTTACTTTCTTTTAGCGACACACAGTGAACATTTCACCACAGAACTGCTGCAATATGTGTAATGAACCACATAATTTAATTTATCAAAAATGTAATCACAATCAGAGGTGTCATGCCCATTAAGAGATTGACAAGAGGATCCAAATGGATTCCTAAGATTGTGCTCACAGGGAAGATTCAGCACCAAAAGTGCATGATATTGTCTAAGCATGTGTTTGTTTCTTGTGATTCATGTTGAAGTGAGGATTATTAATTCTCCCTTTGGAGTGGTGAACATGTAAGGATGTAGTTTATAGCATACATTTCAGAGCAGTTTTATTTGGGTTTTTCTAAATATTACAATGGTCCGACAGGCACAGCCTTTGAGATAATATTGGCTTTCACTTGCAGACTATACATTTTCAGGCTTTCTATCCTCCCCATTTGAGTCGGAGGAGCATGAAAGGTTACATATGCTTTGCCCTGTTTTGATGCTGTTTATGTTGACCATACTAGCCAGTGGCATAAGTCAGACGTCATAAGTATGTGCTTTGGTGGCTGCAACACGGGTGTTTCGGTGTCCAAGCAAAGACTGTCTCATTGGCTTATTGATGCAATTTCAAGTGCTTATAAAGATTGTTTATTGGTTTACCTTCACCTTTGGGTATTCAGGCCCATTCTACGAGGAGCATGGCATCATGGGCTTTGGCTAGAGGTGCGACCTTGGAGGACATTTGTATGGCGGCAGGGTGGTCCTCTCTGCATACATTTGTTAGTTTTTATAATCTGGATGAGGGTTTGTGTAACGTTGCAGCTGGCAATGTCAATGACGATGATGAAGAGATGAAGAACCCAAGTGCAGATTTATTTACAAACGTGAAAACCATAAATCCATACATGAACTAAACTAAACATAAACATGGCTTGACATAAACGTGGCTTGAATTAAACAACTACATTCACATTCAATACTAGGCAAAGGACAATGGAAAACATGAGGGCTTGAATACACAGACATGGGTAACAAGACAGCCAATGAACAGACAGAACTATAAACAAGATTAATAAACATAAATCAATGACAAACTTGTACTGATAATGAGTAACAAGACAATAAACCAATGAAAACAAGACACATGAACATGGAGTGAAACAGGAATCACATGACTAGGGATACAGGAACTAAACTTTAAAAAATAAAAGACATAGAATACATGAACCAACACATTAAACATTACAGTTTGACTCCTGCTTCCCAGTTTATCTCTGTTGGAATAGGAGTAAACTCATAATTCCTGCTTTTTATTTGGACGCTTTAGCTCGCTTATACAGTGAGGAAAATAAGTATTTGAACACCCTGCTGTTTTGCAAGTTCTCCCACTTAGAAATCATGGAGGGGTCTAAAATTGTCATCGTAGGTGCATGTCCACTGTGAGAGACATAATCTAAAAAAAAAATCCAGAAATCACAATGTATGATTTTTTAACTATTTATTTGTATGATACAGCTGCAAATAAGTATTTGAACACCTGTCTATCAGCTAGAATTCTGACCCTCAAAGACCTGTTAGTCTGCCTTTAAAATGTCCACCTCCACTCCATTTATTATCCTAAATTAGATGCACCTATTTGAGGTCATTAGGTGCATAAAGACACCTGTCCACCCCATACAATCAGTAAGAATCCAACTACTAACATGACCAAGACCAAAGAGCTGTCCAAAGACACTAGAGACAAAATTGTACACCTCCACAAGGCTGGAAAGGGCTACGGGGAAATTGCCAAGCAGCTTGGTGAAAAAAGGTCCACTGTTGGAGCAATCATTAGAAAATGGAAGAAGCTAAACATGACTGTCAATCTCCCTCGGACTGGGGCTCCATGCAAGATCTCACCTCGTGGGGTCTCAATGATCCTAAGAAAGGTGAGAAATCAGCCCAGAACTACAGGGGAGGAGCTGGTCAATGACCTGAAAAGAGCTGGGACCACCGTTTCCAAGGTTACTGTTGGTAATACATTAAGACATCATGGTTTGAAATCATGCATGGCACGGAAGGTTCCCCTGCTTAAACCAGCACATGTCAAGGCCCGTCTTAAGTTTGCCAATGACCATTTGGATGATCCAGAGGAGTCATGGGAGAAAGTCATGTGGTCAGATGAGACCAAAATAGAACTTTTTGGTCATAATTCCACTAACCGTGTTTGGAGGAAGAAGAATGATGAGTACCATCCCAAGAACACCATCCCTACTGTGAAGCATGGGGGTGGTAGCATCATGCTTTGGGGGTGTTTTTCTGCACATGGGACAGGGCGACTGCACTGTATTAAGGAGAGGATGACCGGGGCCATGTATTGCGAGATTTTGGGGAACAACCTCCTTCCCTCAGTTAGAGCATTGAAGATGGGTCGAGGCTGGGTCTTCCAACATGACAATGACCTGAAGCGCACAGCCAGGATAACCAAGGAGTGGTTCTGTAAGAAGCATATCAAGGTTCTGGCATGGCCTAGCCAGTCTCCAGACCTATACCCAATAGAGAATCTTTGGAGGGAGCTCAAACTCCGTGTTTCTCAGCGACAGCCCAGAAACCTGACTGATCTAGAGAAGACCTGTGTGGAGGAGTGGGCCAAAATCCCTCCTGCAGTGTGTGCAAACCTGGTGAAAAACTACAGGAAACGTTTGACCTCTGTAATTGCAAACAAAGGCTACTGTACCAAATATTAACATTGATTTTCTCAGGTGTTCAAATACCTATTTGCAGCTGTATCATACAAATAAATAGTTAAAAAATCATACATTGTGATTTCTGGATTTTTTTTTTAGATTATGTCTCTCACAGTGGACATGCACCTACGATGACAATTTCAGACCTCTCCATGATTTCTAAGTGGGAGAACTTGCAAAATAGCAGGGTGTTCAAATACTTATTTTCCTCACTGTATGCTTGCCACACGGGATTAGACAGTTGGTAGCTACTGTTTGCATGGTGTGAATGTATATCTTTTCCATAGCGAATATGCAGCTCAAGCTCCTATGAAAGGGAACATCTCGGTTACATGGAATGTAACTCTGGTTCCCTGAGTGGGAATGAGGTGCTGCGTAGATGGCCATACTCTCTAGCAGCTGCTTGTGCTTTCCTGCAGAAATCTCGATGGCATGAAAGCGAGTGCCTTTATGGAGCGCGTAACTTGGCTCCCTAGGGGTGTCGCTTAACCGCCATCAACCAATAAATTGGTGCGATTGTATGAGAGCTACAGACCATGTGGGACTCAGACAGTGTCCCATAGCGAATACGCAGCATCTTGTTCCCAGTGGCTCAGGTGATAGTGCAGGTTGTCCACTAATCGCAGGGTTGGTGATGGTCGATTCCCGGCCCACATGACTCCATATGCCAAAGTGTCCTTGGGCCCTTCCAATGGCAGGCTTGCCTGGCAGCTCTGCCGTCATTGGTGTGTGAATGTGTGTTTGAATGAGACGTACTGTAAAGCGCTTTGAATACCGCTAAGGTTAAAAAGACGTTATATAAGTGCAGACCATTTCCCATGAGAGAGATTTTTTACATGGTTCCCTGTGAGCTGCTGTTTTGGTATTCTCAATGGAGCAATACAAACCTTTTTTTATTTTTTTTATTTCTTAGATTTATAAGCTATTAAAATGGAATACATTACATCTCTGAGCTGAAGCACTTGTTGGCCTCTCATGACGTGCATTGAAAACGCCTGCACAAAAGAGGCAGCAAGTTCTTAAAAAAGTCACATAAACCTGCCAGAAGATGTCAGACACACACTCCACCTCAAAATATTTAACCAAATACTACCATTACTGATACATTTTTGTAACAAAAAGCTGAAAAGTGTATTTGTTTTATTAAAAAAGGGAGTGTAATACTGTTTTGGGAGGGGAGAGGGGTGGGAGGAGATTTGTGCCCCTTTCAAAAAATAGGTTAATTATGCCCCTGGTCACAGTCACATAATTTTGACATAATGAGACCAGGCTTGATTGGAGCATTAAAAACAACACAAGCTCAATTTTTCATGTCTATCTCTTTTTTGCATCTTTGTTTGGCCATTTTCAAATGAAAAACATCTAAGTTTACATTCTGTTTGCCTTAAATGCATACTGTACACAAACATTGTTAAAAGGAGGTGACATCTAGCATGCAGATTTTGTAAGCATTAAAGAAATCAAGATGTCAGCAGTAAGTGGCAGTGACTTTACTGTCTCTCTCATTTGTCTGTGCAGTACACAGTTTTATATTCATATTTCAGCCAGTTGGAATGGCTACAATTGTGTTGGACTGCATTTGCCTGCCTATTGGCGTCCATAACCTCTCCTCTGAGCGTAGAGCACCATCTCTTCGCCACTCTTTCTGACAATGACACCATGTGTATAGATTCATAATTCTGCATGCAAGTGCACAATGAGAGAGAGACTTGAAGTTTCCACAGAACCACATATCAGATATATATGTAAATTAACTGGGTGGGTCTTTACCTCTAAGGCCTGGTCTGCTGTGTTGTGTAAACAGACTGAGAAATTTTGCATTTGTAGGGCCAGAATGAGAGAGCAGGAAAAAAAAGGGATAAATTAAGCACTTTGTCCATGGCAATGCAAAGGAAAATTGGCTGGTATTAAGTGTAATAAGCCATTGTTCTATCAGATGACTTGGATTAGCTCTTTCCTCACTTCTACAGTGCTCTTTGGAGTTTAACCTAATATAAGGAAATGTCAAACTTATAGTTTCCCCAGTGATTATGGAGGTTATTTGGTTTTGGGAAGGGCCCCATCTAAAGGGTCCTTGCCAAACAAGCTCCCAAAAACACATAAATCAGTTTTCTTTTCCAATATATATGCAAACAAACACTCCTGTAAACCAAGTGGTCATGGTTTGGCTGGTAAGTATGGGCCAGTAAGTTGGTACTAGTAGATAACTACACCATACATTTTTTTTCAGATCTGAGTACCAATGATTAAAGATGGCAGAATCAAAATTGCGTACTTCCTGGTGGTGCATGCGCCAACCGAGTAACTGCCACTGAGATGAATGTGAATGCCAACAAAAAGCTTTTTTCTGGTATTATAGACCACCTTAACACAAATGTGCATGCACACACTAACAGATGCATACAGTTTCCTTCAATACTGCACACGGACACACATGTATGCCCACAATCTGAGTGCACTATATTTAGCGAGTACAGTGTGATAAAGACCAGCGCTGCAGGCAGTGGTAGTGTTGTTGCCTGTCATCCTTCCTACCGAGGCCACAAACAGAGGCAACGGAACAAAAAAATGAGGTTACGGCAAGAAAGTGACAATGAAGGAGAGCACCTTTAAAAAGATGCAGCAAGCATAAAATAATGAAAAGTGAAGTAGAGGGGAACATGCGGCATATGGACACATGTCCCATTCCTCCCTCCCATCCTGCCTCTTCTTCACTTGTACACATCGCCACATCTGCCTTTCATTTCCTCCTACCTTCAAATACCTTTAATCTTCTTCTCTCGTTTGCCTTATATCAGCATATTTGAAGGTACTGTATAAGAAAAATTGCAAGGGGTGATGGGTAGGCCATTGAATCCACTGATAAATTGAAATTAAAGTGTATTTCATATATATATATACTGTCTTATATGAGACAGATATGATATCCAATTTTTACCAATTTATGCTTCAAATTTCAACCCTAGAATGTCGCAGCAATGGCACAGTTCCCATAAAAATCGGATGTTGAAGATCTGCCAATGTGTTTTGCGATGCCCATCAAGTCGTCCAGCTGATTTATAGGCATTAGGGTCTAAACACACACAAACTGCCTGAAACCTAGTCTATTGCCATATTGTCGCAGGGGCCACAGGAGCAATGATGCACATTCACCAGCATTTGCTCAAGTATCCCATTGTGTTTTTTTCTGACATCAGAACCACTGAAAAACATTTTTTGATGTTTTGATAAACACTTTATTCTATTCCAGCTAATTATGCAGAGACAAATAAAAACTTAAAAGTAATTATAGCATATACTTATTTATAGCTATGAGCTGGACTATCTGTTTTTTTTATATATATATGGTATACAATATGTCCAATAATTGCCTAATTCTGAGATGTTTTCACTCTCTCAGCTGAATCACTTGTAGGCATCATAACGTTCTTGCACAAAAAGCTTGCACAAATGAGTTAGCAAGATCTTAAAAGAGTCACGTAAAACTACCTGAATATTTCAAACACGCACTCCACATCAAAAAATGTACTTTGTGCCCCCTTCAAAAAATAGGTTCATTACACCCCTGGTCACAGTCATATCATTTTAATGAAATCAGGCTCGATAGGAGCATTAAACACAAGCTAAATTCTTCATGTGTATCTCTTTTTTGCATTTTTGTGTGGCCATTTTCAAATGCAAAACCTCAAAGTTTGCATTCTGTCTGCCTTAAATGCATACTGTACACAAACATTGTTAAAAGAAGGTGACATCTTGCATGCATGTTTTGTAAGCATTAAAGAAATAAGATGTCAGCAGTAAGTGGCAGTGACTTTACTGTCTCTCTCATTTGCATGTGCAGTACACAGTTTTATATTCATATTTCAGTTGGTTGGAATACAGAGTGGATGGATGCAATTGTGTTGGGCTGCATTTGCCTGCCTATTGGTGTCCGTAACCTAAACCTAGGCTATTGTCGTATTGTTGTAGAGGCCGCAGGAGCAATTATGAACATTCACCTTCATCTGCTCAACTATACATCAGAGCCAGTGAAAAACCTGAAGTGCGTAACTTTTTTGTATATCATATTCTAATTTATATCTATGAGCAGGATTATCTGTTTGTTCAATTAATGGCATTGTGAGCGTATTCGGGAAAACGTTTTGGAAAAACAATGTTTATTTTTGCAATTCTGTTTGTAGGCGCTATATGCAGAAATTACGCGTTTCACCTTTAAAACATCTTGGTTTATGTCGGCTTTGGTAACATCACCAATGACTTCATAATCTAAAAGTTTAAAAAGTGTACCTTGGTTGTCTGCGTTGCTGAACGGAATGTGCACAGTATGCGTGATGGAAATTTCGTCATCAGCTAAGTCTGCGCGAACTGTCTGCTCAGATTTTCACGACATACGGACAGTCCTCATCTGTGTGCTTCATCTGCATTTGTGCCTTCATTGACTGTAATAAAAGAGTATCACAAAGTAGTGTCGATGCATTGATTGCATTTGTATTCGCTCACACTCATAAAAGTACACTTTGAAAGGCAACATGGTCGACAGGGCCTGATCCGATATGGAAGGCAGAAAAATATGTATACTCGGGCTTCAAGAACATGTTAGGTTTGGGTAACATCATAAGTAATCCCAAAAATGTTTGGGATTGTATTCACCATTCTGTTAAGTGTGTAAAAATCAAAGCAAGGTCCAAAGTTTAATAAAATTATTTTAGATTAACTTCAAAGCACACCTGTATTAGATGATTTAAGTTTGGGTGATTTACAAGGACATTTTTTAGATTACAAACTGGTAATTACAATGTTATTAAATGTGGTTTGTGAGGACATTTCTAGTGTCCCCATGATTCAAATAGCTTAAAAGACATACTAAACAATGTGTTTTTGAAAATTTAAAATGCAGAAAGTTTTTTTTGTGAGGGTTAGGTTAAGGGGTAGGGTAATGTGTGTGTGTGTGTGTGTGTGTGTGTGTGTGTGTGTGTGTGTGTGTGTGTGTGTGTGTGTGTGTGTGTGTGTGTGTGTGTAAAGTTATTCAATGGAAAGGAGGAGGCGAGAACCGGCTTTTCAATATAAATAATAGTTTAATGATAAACTTAAAAGACAACATAAACACACACGACAGACATGTCCGTTAAAGATCTCTCTCTCCCACACACTGACGTGCGGTCTGGGTAGGCAAACTAGGCACTGCCTACCCTGCCAAAATTCAAAAATAAAATGTTTATTAAATAATAAACTTGTATTTGGATTTTAACTTTTTATTCTTGTGATTTATACATGCAATATGTGTGTTATTCCAATTGTTTAGACGTTATGATGACAAATGTAGCAGTTACGCATAATCAACTAAAACAAATGGTAGAATAAGCAGTGCTTTTACGGTCCATTCATTGCAGACGACTAGCGGAAAACCCATGTTACGCATGCGACTTCGATCCTGTATTCTTTAACATGTACGGCAAAAAGCACAAATCTGCTGTGCCTTTTGACGTAAATATGTTATGCCCGTAATCATCTCCGTTACGTATCAGACATGGACCAATTAAAATCGAGATATTCCTGGACATTTGCGTAGCTAACGTCATTACACCACAGCTAGCGTACATGCCTAATCCCCGCAAAATTCAAAATGACAGCACCAGCCGTAATCACGGAATTAAGAAATTTTTCCAAGCTCGATTTTAATTCCAAATAGGAGTTAATTGCAAGAGGGAGGTCTACGCCAGCCTTAGATGGACTAGTACAGCAAAAGGGCCCAAAAAGTATCCGATCATTTCAAACTGATTGGCATGTAAGAAAAGATTGGCTATGTGGCTGCGCTAACAATCAGCGGCTGTACTGCTATCCCTGCCTGCTTTTTTCAACCAGTCAGACTGCTTGGACTTCAGCGGGATATTGTGATTTGAACAACTTGCCCGCAGCTTTAACCAAGCATGAAAAGTCGTCAGCTCACATCCAGTGTCAAATTACACTGAAAACCTTTGGAAAATCTCGGATCGACCTTGCACTTGACGAGCAAAGGAAGCTGAATATAACCTACCACAATGAAAAGGTAAAGGAAAACCAAGAGGTTTTGAAGGATCTGATAAATGCATAACGTTCACTGTTTACGCAATTGTGTGTGTGTGTGTGTGTGTGTGTGAGAGAGAGAGTACACGATATACATCCTGATTTGTACATTTCTTGATATGCCGCGCTTGTGCGTAACGTTCACTGTTATTACGTATTATTAGCTTAAACAATAAATCAGGTAATCTGGCTTTCATAACTCAGTGCCTAGCCTCTTTAAGACATCACCGCACGTCACTGCTCCCACACGATCCTCTGCAGTCGACCTTTATACCTCAGAGGCTTGATTAGCCTAATACGGGACCGGGTGTGTAGGATCACCGTGTGTGTTTGTGATAAATAGAGAGAAAGAGAATTAATCTGGTGTCTTATCTGTGTATCGCCAGTAGCTATTTAATAGCATGATGTCTAGATTACAGAGAGTGCCACTCAGCTCTTTTACAAACACTCACCAACACACACATCACAAATACTAAAATTACCTCCCGATTTTCTTCATAGGAATAAGATAGCTTTGTTTGTGAGTAAAGATAGATAGATAGATAGATAGATAGACAGACAGACAGACAGACAGACAGACAGACAGACAGACAGAGCAATAGTGTCTAGCTGATTAATGTCCTACTTGGAGATAGGGAAGAAAAAATGGAAGTAGAGAGTGGAATGAGCAAATGAGGGGACTTTGGGGAGAGGACGACAGGGGCATCGGGGGAAGTGACCTGCCTTCCAGGCCTATGGTGCATTCTGTGAAAGTCACACACGTTAGCACACCAGTGTCTACTGTGAAGGTGAAGCCATACAGTGCAACTAGCTAAAGTTAAAAACGCTTACGATTCCCTTGTGAGGTCATTGTGTGAGAACAAAGCATTTTAGCACTGATGAACGTTTTAAGGCTATTATTCCTCTTTTAGTAACCCTTTCAAAGATGTTACCATGGTAACCATGGTGTCTGCGTATTTACAGTAGTTAATACAGTTGTTGTAACTGTCATAACTCCATATTAAATGGAAAGTTTTCCAGGTTTAATACAGGTTATGCTCTAAAGACAGTATATGTACCACATAAAATGATTTAATCTCCTAGCTTAGTTCTAAGAAGCAAAGAAGCAATTAAATATTGGAAGTCTATTGGGCATTTGTACATTTTACATTTACCTGGAATATTCCTATAACAAAGGAAGTCCTTCAAACAGCATTTTCAGGATATAGAAATGAGCAAATTTGTGTCATGGTTCTGAGCACCTTGTCAGTGTTTATTGTGTGATAATAACCATCTGACTGCACTAACAGTAACTATAAAGGTCTTTGGCACAAACTAAGCAGACCGTGTCAAATATTTGTAGGATCCACCAAAAATATTTGGATCATTGGTGGATCATTGTTTTTTTTTTTTTTTTTAGAACTTTTGCACTTTTTATTTCCAGACAGATCTTCAATGTCTTTTATTGGCTAAATAGCAACCAGACCTCCAGTTATTATGATTTTTTTTATTCTTATTTACATACAGATCTCAGACCGAATCCTCCTTTTTGGAAGTCTTATATTGGCTAAATGTGAGCGTCCAGTCTAACGGGTGTTTGTGTGATAATAAATACGGCAACGCTAGTCAGAGGTCTGTCAGACGATTGTTTTTATTTCTCCACAACTCTGATGCCCTACCATCAAGACTCTTTCTTCCCACCCACTCCAGAGATAAAAATCATTTTCATGTACAAACACACACACTAACACATACATACCCACACCAAACCTGTCTGAAAATACTGAGGGCCGTAGATACAGTACCCTCAGGAATAGATGACTCAATCGATGTCCTTCAGAGAGACATAGTGACTGATTGCTGCTCATCATTTTATCTCTGTCCCTTTCACTCTTCGCTCTTCTTTATTTTCCCCTCTCTTCATCAGAAGAAGAGAAGGGCTTGAGAAATAACACAGATTGAGAAAGAGAATGCAGCTACTGAAGACACTTGAGTTTGTGTTCATGTGAGAAATAAAGAGAAATACATTTTGATGCACAATTGTTCTATGGTTCACGTTAGTTTACAAACTTACACTCACTGAAAACTTTATTAGGAACACCTAGTTATTCATGCCATTATCTAATCAGCCAATCACGTAGCAGCAGTTCAGTGCATAACATCACGCAGATATGGGTCAGGAGTTTCACATCAACCATCAGAATGGGGATAAAATGTGATCTCAATGATTTAGACTGTGGCATGATTGTTGGTTCCAGATGGGCTGGATTGAGTTTGTCTGTAACTGCTGATCTCCTGGGATTTTCATGCACAACAGTCCCTAGAACTTACTCAGAATTGTGCCAAATCAAAAAAACATCCAGTGTGCGGCAGTTCTGTGGATGTAAATGTCTTTTTGATGAGAGAGGTCAACAGAGAATGGCCAGACTGGTTCAAGCTGACCGAAAGGCTACGTACGGTAACTCAGATAACCAGTCTGTAAAATTGTTGTGAGCAGAATAGCATCTCAGAATGCACAACACGTCGAACCTTGAGGCAGATGGGCTACAACAGCATAAGACCACGTCGGGAAATTTATTAGGACCATAGTGTTCCTAATAAAGTGTACAGTGAGTGTAAATATCACCAGTCTGATAAGTCTTAACATATACATCTTTCGTATGCATCAATTTAATGTTTATATAACAGCCTCAAAAGGGCAATAGTCATTTAATGTAGCCATTACTCAATACCTTCAAACACAAAGAACATCGGAAGGGATTAGCAATTTGGCTGTTACACTGTGGAATAGTTTAAACAGAGGGTGGTGTCTGGTTTGGTGTGTTTATTTCTGTTTGCAGTTTTGCCTGAGGGAAGTGCTTTATCTTCGAACATATATTCAACTGCTTAATTCCTTTCAAGAATGAATTCCAGTTTAATCTAGTGTACGCTAAATGTGTGTGTGTGTGTGTGTGTGTGTGTGTGTGTGTGTGTGTGTGTGTGTGTGTGTGTGTGTGTTTGTCCATGTTTAGAAGTTACTGTATCTCTCCAAAATGAAATACTGTACAAAATGACACATACATCTCCTTAGAATCACACACAGCATATTAATATGACAACAGGCTGCTTATGCCCAGCAATATGCAACATTTTGAATGTGTTATTATATAGGCTAAATTGAAAATCAGCAATTTTTTTTATACATAAACATCAACAAAGGTGTGATTTACTAGCCTAACACATGTAACAAACACAGGGTCAAATATTATGTTTGTTTTAGCCAAATAACCAAGTGACAGATGCATTTGCATCAAAATACCGAAGAGTTTGATTTCATGTATGGCCTTGAGAAAGTATCTTCTCATTCCTTTTAAAAGTTGAAAGCCTATTTCAGCCTTTGCTATCAATTTGCTTTCATAGCTCTACCCAATTATATGGAAACTTGTATCTTATTATCTGCATTATGTGTTTTTTCCTGCTGTCCGTGACCCTTTCAGAACAGATCTGCATCTCATTTGTGGGTCATGACCTACTAGTTAAGATCAACTGCCTTAGAGAGAAAGAAAGTCTGTGATAGAGGTAATAATAGTTAAACAAGGCTTCTTGGAATTGTTAGAAAGATAATGGTTGGAAAGCAGTTGCACGTTTTATAGCGGAATGCCATTAGTTACACTGCATGCACATTTCTACAATGAAACGGATGGTATAGAAACATTTGCCAAAATTCCCTCAAGCATTTTTTGTCGCTCATCGCCGACTGTGTGTGGTTTTCACCGAATCTTTCATTTTGTCGGGTGAATTTGAGCTCACACAGATATTGGAATCAACATTTTCTGTTTGACTCTTAGAAGGAAGCCATTGTGAGCCAGCTGATTTAATACCACTTCTCAATCTGCACCTTGATTCTTGTGTGTGAGTTGGTGTATTATCGGAAATACCCTTGACACTGTAACTTCCAGAGTAATCTAACCTGAGCTGATAAGTGTGTGATTGGCATGCTGCCGCTGTGTTGCCAGTGATATCCGAGCGTTTGAGGACCTACACGTTTGATGCAGTGAGGCAGTAAATTGAAAATATATTCACACAGACTCTTGATGTTGATATGTTGTGTTGATGTGAGATTTGTGTGCATCAGAATGTGTGAGCGTCACTCTACCTCACTCAGTGTGTTGGTGTATCTGTCACAGACCCCTGTTGCCATGGCAAATCTTCAGACCTGTCACTCTATGTTGCTTTTAGCTGCTCCTCAAGTCATATGAAATGAATTCAAATGATAAGACATCCGAATGTTTGTGATTGTGGTTGTGAAAGTGTTTAACCATGTGGACGAAACAATGCAAAGCATTGTTTTAGGGTGGTAATGTTGATATTTAAGCTTGTGTGGCTTTTCTTTTCTTTTGTTTTATAGAATTTCCTGTAATTCATTCTTTGTCATCTATTTTTTTCTTCCTTTTCTAGTCTGACCAGTCATTTCCGAGTTTTGTTTAATATGACACCTCATTTCCATTGCAATTTGCATAATGCCTATTTTTTTTGCAAAACAGGATTGCTCCATCCATGACAGTAAACAAATGTGTTAATAAAGGTATAGTTCACACAAATTTTTTTTTAATTGTCATTATTTACTCCTAACCCTGTATGTCTTTCTTTCTTTCATGGAAAAGTTGGATATTTTTTTTGCAATATAATGCAAGTGAATAGTGACACTGCTTTGTCAAGCTTGACTCTGTTTGTCTTGTTTTTTGGAGTGACATTAGTGTTAGTGGAAGTAGTCAAATATTATTATGGAGGTAGTGTAGTTCTCTACAAATATCTTGTGATACATAATTAAAATTAATAACTAATAATAAATACATAAATTAAATCTTTTAACACACAAATTCACAAATAAATGAATTCAATATACATATTAAAACATTAATAAATAAATACATACATAAATTAATGAATAAATGAACTAATAAATAAAAAAATAAATATACAAACAAACAAATACAATTGGGCAGCCTCTCTATCACTACAAGTACAATCCAAAAATTTCCTTTGGCTCCGTTCTGCAGAGCCTGTCTGTTTGAGGGCCTGTTAGAGGTTGTTAGTCTTCAGTCAGGTGATTGGGCAGCTGCTGTCTGCTCACATCTCATCTCTCTAATCCACAGGCGGAGTTTAGATCTAGGCCTCTGGCTTCTAGCAAAATAAGACACACACGCTAATGTAGCATTAAGAGCCTGTGTCGGATAGGCAATAGAGAGGAAGAGGGGGGGAGAGTGACAGGGCTATACAGAGTGGAGTGCTATCTTACTGTTCCTCAGGGGAGGATGTAACTGCTGAGAGCCTCAGAGAGTGCAAATGAGTCTTCACTCGATTAGAAATGATGAAGGGATAAATATCTGAGTTTTGACCGTGTGATGCTGCCCTTCTGAGGAGAAACCGGAATGGCAGCTGCATCAAAGACTAAAAAACCACATTCCCCCAGGATGAGTTTTTGGGTCGGTTTGGTGAGGACTTTGAGCCAAAGTAAAACAACATTTGAACTTGATTATAAAATGGGTAGTTCTGACTCTAAATTCTGATTGGATGAGCCATGTTTGAAGAAATTGTTAATGACTATAAATGCACACCTGTGACTGCATTCTATGGGTTAATGACATGGTACACATTTATTTTTAAGTTATTCAAAAACGTTACAAATGCAATTAACACAAATTAAGTAATCAAATTAAGTCTCATTAAAAGCTTTTTACTATTGTTTAAAAAATTACTAATATTAAAAAAAAATGTGTCTATCAAATCAAAGTTAGGTAGTGTTAGGTAGTTATGGCACTTGACATTTTTAGTCATTAAGATATATATATATATATATATATATATATATATATATATATAAAAAAGGTTGTTGTCCCTTTCTGCAGCGGATACACCACCGGCCCGCTAGGTTCTCCCGCTGGCCAGTCCGCCAAAGATCACCCCCAAAGTGCGTTGGCCCACAGGGAAAATGCCCGGTATGTCAGATTACAAGTCCAGCCCTGCTGTGAACGTATTGGATTGTCAAAAGTGGTTACTACATGACAGGTGGCTGGATGATGGGGTTTGATGACTTAAATTTTTTCTTCAGAATAATGTGCATAGATGAATCATGCACAATACGACCAGGAATGTGTATTATGCAAGAAAATAGGATTAATTTTCTTTTCATGTTGACTTAAAGAATCAGTTGACTGCTGTCCGGGCCACATGAATCACTCTCCCCAGACTTTATTATTCACCTTATCTGGTCATCTCCCTCCATTTCCTTCTGTTTGGCTTGTGGGCACCTCACCTCAATCCCTCATAGTCACCGAAACCACTTCCACTTGCATCTCCCTGCTCTCTCTATATGATGTTAACAGGTATCAAAGCTTTTCTGTAGTCTGATGGCTGAGGCAGGTACCCACAGGTGCATTTTCCCAGCCAACCAATCCCGTCCCCAGGCTTAGCTGTCATTTCTTACATAACTCAACCCTTGCACCTGCCCTCTAGCTTGGAACAGGAAGAGGGAGAACGACAGAAGGAAGGGGAGGGAGGTTAGTAGTGGGAGCTGGTTTTGTTTGTGAGTGAGTGCTGTCTTAGCTGGGGGCTAAAATAGCAGAAGTACACCAAAAGAGAGAACAAAGCAGCTTTTAAAGAAAATACAGAGAAAGAAATCGCATACATATATACACACACATTTTCTTCACACAATCCCTGTCTTTTTTATGCACCTTAGAATAAATATCAAATGCATGAATCATGTTATCATTAGTAGCACATGCATTGTATGATCTCTGCATGTCAATTGTATTATCAAAACTATGCTATATTTTAGCATCTTCAAAGTAATCACCCTTTGTCTAGAATTTGCAGACATGTACTCTTGACATTTTCTCAACCAACTTCTTGAGGTATCACCCTGGGATGCTTTTTAAACAGTATTGAAGGAGTTCCCATCTATGTTGGGCACTTATTGGCTGCTTTTCTTTATTATTTGATCCAAGTCATAAATTTCAAAAACTTTCTTTAATGAAATAAATTAATATGGTGGCCCAATTATATTTTTGTCTACAAAACTAATTTCAACATTTAAGCATACACCTTCAGATCAAAAGATTTTTAAGATCATGAGAAACATTTCAGTCAAGTGTTTCAAAACGTTTGACTGGTTGCGTGTGTGTGTGTGTGTGTGTGTGTGTGTGTTTGTGTGTGTGTGTATATATACAGTATAATATATATATATATATATACAACATGTTAATAAAATAAAAATGAAATAATTTTTTTTTTAAACTAGAATAATGCTGTGTGTTTGTGCTTAAAAGTATGGATTATAGACTCACAAAGCAGCCTTTCACAGTCTTATCATCCTTGCAGAGAGAGAAAACTAATGAGGAATAGAATACAATGAAGCACACACATGCACACAGATACAGATACACACATCCAATAAGCTCAGAACTGCTGGTCTGGTATTATTCACCTGCTCTCTATATTGAACAAGGAGGACAATAGAGCAGTGTGTGTGCATCCAACACACACCCACCAGAGACCATGCTCTGTCCTGCACTCTGCCGTTTATCAGTGTAAGAGGATGGCCAGCCCTCAGAGAAGATATGGCAAGCAGGCTAAAATGAATCCCTCAGCAAAAACTATCCCTGCCTATGAATAGAAGTGTTGTGCTTTACACAAACACGCACTGTGTGGTGTATCTTATTTGGAGCAAAGGAGATGAGCCACGTGTTAGAGGTGCTAAAAAAGTTGGGCCTAAATGTAACCAAGTGTCAAAGGAAACAACTGAAGGTCAGAAGCTTTCTGGCTCCCTTAAGCATTTCTCTGCATTAAAATGATTTTAAAACTCCACTAATGCCCAAGCACCATTACATCAGATGCACTTAAGCATTGGCTAATTATCTCCAGCTCTTCCATTTCCTAAATCTAGGCCTGCAAAACACATGCAATAATGGTGATGTGTCCTCATTAATTGACTTTAAAATATAAATTTTTGGGTTGCGTGGAGGAAATTTCTGTTTCTGTAAATTTGTATGCCATGTTGCAGCTTAGATGTTTAGTTGAAAATCAACATATATATTACAGCTGCAAGGCCTTTCTTTTAAGTGCAAGAAGGAATTCCTTTTTGTGTTCCACAGAACAGAAACAAGTCTTATGGATTTGGAATAAGCATGGTCATTTCAAGTAATTTTGTAATTACTTTGCTGCCCAAAGCAGGCAAAGGCACATAGAAAAATAAAATTGCAGTATTCAAGTAGTGCTTTTACAAGTCGAATATTTAAAGCTGAACGAGTACTCGATTAATCGATTACTTGTTTAGGTCCCTAGTTTGGAACAGCATGAGGGTGAGTAAATTTAAATTTTGGGGGGAACTATCCCTTTTAAGAGTTCATGCCATGCCTTTTTTATTATTTGAATGTTTTTGTTTTTTTTTGCAAAAAAATGTAAATACAATTATAATATATATATATATTTGTAAAATGTTCAAAAATGTTCACCTTTGCCTGACACGCTTGATTTTGATGATGCTTCACCTTTAAGACTTAACAGTAAACACCCACTGTCATGATTGGCTCTCTGCTCTTGACTGACCTACTATCTTATTGCAATCTCGCCACTACTGGGTGGGCTTCAAAAGTGATAAGGTAAAGTGGGTGTTGATGTGTTGTTGTGGAGACTTTCAGATGCAAATGTCTTGGGGAAGTAGAAAACTAGTGATTTTGGCAGCTTGGTTTCAACAAATGCTCTTTTTGCCACACGTTCTGAAATGTTCTGTATATTTTTTAGAGTACAATGCCAAAAGATCAAGGACATCTCCTATGTCAAAAGATCAAGGAACATTTAATTTTTCACGTCCCCTTAAAAATGTATGTGACCTGTCCTGAACCTTTTACAGCAATTACATATTTTTTTGAGTTTACAGCAAATATGAAAATGACAGTAAAACTGAGCATAGAGTGATGACGCACACCCTGCCAAACAATCGTTATTTCTGTCGCATCAAATGTAAAAGCCTTGCAGTCAAAACACTACGTTCATTATCTGCCCTCTGAGTGACGCTTATTAGAGTAGTTTTAAAAGGAAAGTGTTAAGCGGTGGTGGCACTTATGTGCTGGACAGCAAGGTCATCTTGCCTATCTTTGTAAGTGCTTCGAGATCTCCAATAGTCTTTCATTGTCACTTCCAGGTACTCTGAGACTGAGAGAAGTGCACTAAGTCATTTCGTTCTGAGAAAATGTTTCAGTTTGTAAAACAGTTTACATGCAATGCAAGCAGATCGAGGTGTTCAGAGCTGGTTGTTGCCTAAGAACATGTTTACCTTGTAAAAAATAAACAAACCTAACACTGCAGCTTAGCACTCAAACCGTGTGCGTGGAAGTGAAGACAAGGCTGAGAAGTGAAAAGGGAGAGAGATATAGTGAGTGAGAGAGAAATTAAGTGGTTTGTTTCTCTGTGGTAACTCTACAGCATGGCACGAGGGAGAGAGAGATTGAAAGGCAGTAAATGAAAAGAGAGATGTGGTAGGGGAACATCTATGTATTATTGATAACAGTGAGAGGATGAGTAGAGTTCTTCTACTTGTTTTTCTTTCTCTATTCTGCTCCTCTCTCTCTCTCTCTGAAGGTTTGTGATTGGTATGTCAAAGGGTGGATGTGTCTTGGAGAGCTGGGTGGCTGACAGTGGTCTCCGTTTGGCTCCAAATGCCAATTTGAAAGCTGTCTCATTCCATCTTGACGAAATGTCCTATTCTCTTCTCTGTGAGGCTGGGTTGGGGTGTGAAGTGGGGTTCTCCTGTGGGAAAGATGTGGCTTCTATCATCCTTATCAAACCTGGCTTCGGCAGTCACACTGGATTTAGCTAACACTTGCTTAATACACTCCTCACTGAGCCCTAGCTGTGTGTGTAAGAGTGTGTTTAGGTCTAGATGTGTGTATTACCCTGGGATGTACAGAGATTGTGTATCAAGGGATTTGATCTTGATGTTATGCTTACATATGCAGACGTAAGGGAAATAATGTAAATGTATTTGGATGCTCTTAAAAGGATGAACTAGGAACTCAAGAGTTACTGAGAGCACGATCCTGCTATATTACTATTATCATTACGTTGATCAACATGGTCAACCTCTTTCGCTGATCCTTTAATTAGTGTAAGTTGCTTTGGATGAAAAGAAAATGCTAAGTGGCAATTAAACATTTTATAATTTTAATATATGAGCTATAAACTTATATTTTAAGATTATTATTTATTTTAAAATTATATTTCAGTCAAATAGATTTACTGCATTGGAGCTGTGTATTTTTTTATTTTATTAATAAAAGGGTCAAAAACACCCTATATATACAGTACATTCAGAACGTATTCAGACCCCTTCACTTTTTTTTTTTAAAAGGTTTGCGTTACAGCCTTATGCTAAAATGCTTTAAATATTTTTTTTTCTCAGATCAATCTACACTCCATACCCTATAATGGCAAAGCAATTTTTATGGCAAAAACAGATTAAAATTCGTCCTATTTTCTCAGTGGTAAAATAGCCGGTGCGCAAGAGTCTTTCACTATAGAAACTGCACTGTCCTCCACCATTTTGAACAGTGTTTTCTCTCCAATGTGGATACTTTGGTAAGAAGGAAGCACCTTGAGTTTGCGTAATTAATCAGTCTGTGGTGTCTCTTTAATGAGCTTTAATGAGCTGTGATGAGCCTTAATACTGAAGTTGTTAGTTTAAAGCCATTTAAAGCAATTTCCTAGTTTTGGTAGTGCAGTAGGAATACAAGCGATCACGGAGTGCTGTTGAATTTAAAATTGACTTACTTCACATCACCACTGGGTCATATTACACACAAAACAAATGTTTTGCCCCCACCTGCTGGCTAAAACATATCACTGCTAAAACGTAATGTTTCAAAATTAAATGTAAAGAGACAGATAGCTCTTGACACATCGGCACTTGACACTCTTACACTTTAGTTTAGAATGGCATGAACACAAGCAGAGTGATAGACACAGTGATGTATCAGAGTGCCGATGGTGTGCGACCATAAGTACTCATGGAAAGTATCTTGTCCAATCAGATTCGAGGACTGGAACTAACTGTTATTTATATATATATATATATATATATATATATATATATATATACATACATACATAAAGTACTGTGCAAAATTCTTCGATGTTTCACAACATCATTTGTCTTGAGATTTATTTATATCTTCAGCTTTAGTGTGTCAATAGGAAATATACATTTTAGACTCCCAAATATTTCTATTGCAAATTGAATACAATAGAATAGAAGAACAGGGAGCAGTGCAGCAGATGTCATTTTGCACAGTACAGTATATATATTGCAGATTGTTCCTTTGATTTTGAAAGCTATTATTTGACCACACGTTTTTTTCTCTCTTTTTATCCAATCACAGCTCCCGCATCGTCGAGTGACCTTCTCCACAGCCAACCAGGCGCAAGACCTGCACGATCCCTCTCAGCACAGTTACTATGACAGCGGTCTGGAGGAGTCAGAGACACCCAGCAGTAAGAGTTCTTCAGGGCCCCGTATCGGGCCCCTGGCCCTTCCCGAAGACCATTATGAGCGCACCACCCCCGACGGCAGCATCGGAGAGATGGAACACCCTGAGAATGGTAAGCAGAGGTGGTGTGTCCCCTCCCTTTTTTACCATCACTACATCCCCTCCAAACCTTTTCCAATTTAAAAGAAAGTCTTTGAAACACTTTAGACTCTCTACATCTTCAAGAGCTATATCATGTTACACATCGCAGCCTCTTCAAAACAAACTTGCGCCTGTGCTTTTAGTTTGAAAGAGAGTAGTAAAATATGTTAAATCTGAATTCTTAAATGTTGTGAAAGTTTTTATGTGACCTAAAGGGCAGAATCGAAAAACAAAATGACTTTTGATTTAAATGTGTTTTCAGTTAAAGCTCTGCTGGCTTTGTCAATACATATCTGCATTTACAAAAAGCAATCAATCCTGCCAAGATTTTGCAATGACCTAGGCATATTAACATCTACATACACCAAGAAGACCTGATTTAATCCTCCTCTGCTGTTGTTATCTCGGAACAGCTGTGTTTCCTGAAGTGAGGGTGTCCGCCTCTCCTCTCTGCCCGATCGGCAGGCCAAGAATGCTCGGCAACACCCTCTGCTTGGAGAGAGAGAGGGTGGAAGTCATTTCCAAAAGGCAGGCTGGCATTGAAAGCATTTAGAATTGCAGTTACTGTGGAAATCTCCAGCGCTGAATGTGCGTGTATGTGTGTGTATGTACACACAGACACACAGTCTTAAGGAGGTCAGGAGGCACGGAGAAAGATAGACATGAAGAAAAGAGTTATAAAGAATAACTGATATATCAGCTAAAGGAAGGATCGAGAGAGATAGAGAGAATGAGAGTGGGGGGGGGGGGGGGGCAAGTATGACTAAGAGACAGAGGTGGACCGAGGCCTGAATATCATGGCTGTCTTCCCACATCAGTACCTTTTCTGGAGCCCCAGGTCTTTGTGTGCATGTCTGCAGGGTGGGTCGCCCAGACAGGTCACACTTATAGCATCTGTACACACACAGCTGCACACAGAAGCCCATGGCAGGTGCCACCAACCAAAGACACAAACACACACATGCTGAGGCAATGTACAGTATGCGGTTCTGTACACATGCAGAAATGAGGTCAGGTGCAGTGGGAGTTAGGCGGTATATTTGACTGATTTGCCGGCAGGTATTTCCTTATAATGTGTATATATGATCATGTGTGGGGTGTGTTTGGATACGTTATCATTATAGACAGTCTCCGCTTGTTCCTATTGACCCTGTCAATGGTGGTCTGTCTTCAGAGATTGCAGGTAACTTCCTGGGGTCATCATCTCTGGACCAGAGGGAAGATCTTTACTGAACACCCTTATATACACAAAGACATACCTCACTCACAATAGAGCTAATAAAAGAGCAGAGGATCTTAAAATAAATAGCACTCTCTCTCCAAAGCCAGTGCACAAGATGACTGTAGAAATCAAGCAAGTCTATAAATACAGGCCTGCTCTTCAAATAAGCTCTGCTTCCTATGGTCACTATGAATAATGCAAGGCTGTAAAGTGTGAAAGAGGGTAGGCTGAGTGTGAAATGACACAGCAAGGTGACAGGGCAAATGAGTTTGCAGAAACACGCTCAAATTATTGGTTTGTGCACCTTTTTAAAGAACAAACTGTCAAAACATAAGAGACATGGCAATGTGCTTGACAATGCCTAATGTTAGTAAAAGATTTATGGCCCAAAGAATTACTCCTGCCTTCTAAAGCCCCATACACACACGCAGTGACTTTATAGCTTGACGTGGCTAGTCTCTGTACTGTGAAGTCGCTCGCTAGTATGTGTCCTACTGCTGTCACTCTAATGTTATTGGTGGACTACACATCTGTCCATGTCTTTTTAAAATCTGAACACAGAAGAAGCATTTAGCTAGTAAAACTACAAATTCATTCTATTTGACAAAGAATCAGTTTTCTTACCCCTAAAAATGCACATTATGTAGGAGAGAATGATTTTATATGAACTGCAGCAGTGCACATTGCACTATATCACTAATAAGTTGAACAAATTTCCATTGTGTGAATCAAACTCACTCAGACTGCAGACAATTTCTTTTCCATGCATCATTTTTTATTATATCCATGTACTATGTGGTTACAAACGAATCATACAGAACAGTGAAATCCCACACAGAAACTTCTCATTAGAGATAACTGAGTTGAGTGCAGGTAAGACAAAGGAGACGGATGACGTGAGCTCCACTGACACCATCTTCACTCCAATCATTTGTCTCTCCAGAACGTTGCTCATCATTTGCTTAAAGTTAAACTTTTTCAACTTTGTTGTGTCACTCACCATGCCCACACCAGTTCGCCAGCTCTCATTGGCAATGAATGAGATGAGGTCACTTTCTCGCTGGAAGTCATTGCATGTTTGTACTGGGCTTAAGAGGCCGTTCAAATATGTTTTTGCTCCCATCTGTGTTGTTTTTCATTAGTTTTTTTTTAAGGTCTGAATTAAAAAAAAAGGCCCTTTATGCAATATAGCTCTCAAAAGAGTTCTGTTTCCTTAATTCTACTTTAAAGTGTATTAGATCAAATGGAGACAAGTATTGTTTACAGTGGAAGCAGTGTACTGAAGTGTGACATGTTATAGTTAATCTAAAGCTATATTCAGCATTTTTTCCCAAGTCTTCATCATGTTTCCGATCCCTACAAGTGGCTCAGGTCCCTCCATAAAAGCAAGTCTTTAGAATTTAATTAGTAATAGCACACCTCTTCTAAACAAGTCATGTCATTTTTATGCCATTTATGTCTTTAGCACAAACAATGCAGGTAAAGTTATGTCCAAAGTTAATACTAAGGGTTAATACTAAAGGTTTAGAACAAACCATAACCCTAAGTGTAAACATTATGAAAATCAAATTGGTTGTCCCGTCCCAAATTGGCACCATTGGTTGAATCTGAATTTGACATTTAATAAACAGGGCCACAAGCCTACAATTACTTACTTTTAGCTGTCTGTAGATTAAACTGGGATAGAAGAAACAATTTTAACATTGAAGAAATTAAACCCTTTATAATTTTTAATTAACTTCAGTGTGTCACTTTACAACTAGGTGAGCATGCACAATTTAAATAATTCATTATACAAATATTGGCAGATTAAATCCATGGCACATTGTGCAAATAATCTTGTCAAACATGACTGGATATCCTTTATATTAAGAGTTCAGTTCCCAGAATTTTCCAGATTTCAAATTGGGGGGTGATTGGGGTGTAGTCAGGAGAAATCAGAGATATATTTGTGCTTCAAAAGACATTCTTGTGCATCAGACCAATAAAGTCAGAACAGGCTGTACTCAGAACAGTGATGTGTTCGTTCATCTCTCCCAGAGACCCCTTCCACAGAAAGACAAAACCCTGTCTCACTTTCAATCTCTCTTTGGTCCTCTCTCTTCTCGGAGGAATGAACAGAAAGAATAACAAAGTATATCCGGAGGGGGATGACTTAGCAAAACTGTCTAAAAAATATCCAGTCGCTGTTCTAGACATGGACAAGGTTTGCTGAAGGAGATGTTGTCTCTCCTCCTAAAACAGCCAAGCATCAAGTCTGTGTAAAAACAGGATAACAACAGTATTCACATTCAGCTTAATTTATACAAAACAACATAAAGCACTCTTTGATAAGAGTGGCATACTGCATTTTAATGCGCTTCTGAGATGTTTTAATGAATGTAAATTCATTAAAACATACTTTGTACTACTACTATTTAACACAAGTGCTGAAATGCAAACAACAGCATTAAGTGTTTAATTCTGTGCCACTATCTTCATTAAATGGAATCACAAACATATTGACCCGGTTTTCACCTGGTATTAAGATGCATTTTGAGTGATCCAATCACATGTGGTCTGCCCTAAATAGAGGTCTAAACGGAGTCTAAAACGTTTTGTGATCATGTTGCAAAAACCACATAGAAATGTGGTCAAAAACTCACATTTTAGGTGTAAAAAGTAATCCATCCTGTATGCGTCCTGGCAGCAGTGAAGCGCTGCCCCTCACCTGTCAATCAACTGTTGCGCTAAAACAAGAGCTTAAGGTTTTCTGGTTACAAGCAGCTTTAAAAGGAAATAACCATCCGATTGTAAAATGTAAAAAAGCAGATACATACACAATCGCTTCTTGACAGATCTTCTTTATTGTGTCTGATATCAAAACAGACGAGAAGTACAAACACCTAAAGCTCCTTTTATACAGGTTATCCACTAAATTAAGAGACAATTCTGCTTGACATGTTGCATTTGTCCTTATCTAAACTGCATTTTGGGAGAATTTTATTTTTTTGCACTTTCTTTGTCTTTCCTGACTTTGTTGCAATTTATTATCATGCAGTAACACACTGACAGATTGATTGATGTATCTCGTCACCCTCCCTTCCAAATCCGAACACAAGTGGTCACAGGAGATGGATTAAAGTAACAAAGTGTAAACAGCTATGTGTTTGACTTGACCACATGTTATTGGTCTCCCGAAACACATCTTAACACAAGATGGAAACAGGGTCATTGTTTTCAAACATGAAACTCCTTATGTCTTCTAATGTTTGCAAAACGGAAAGTCCCGCCCCAATGTGATGTTGCGATGTTATGCTAGTCGGGATGCCAAAACAAACATAACAATCTTTTGAAAGCACCACAGAGCCACAGCGTTTACACTTCTCTTACTGATTGTTTGGCAAACAATAAAACTGTTGCCAAGGCAAAACTTCTATCAGTCTACCTGAAGATTAATTTCAGCAAATTTGAGAAGTGTTTGTTTTGAACACGGCATTTCGTTGTTTTTCTCAGAGAGGTCTTGGAACTTTGGTTGTGGAGAAATGGCTGTAACAGTTCAAGGACGTGCAAAGAGGAAGCAGGAACCAGCTGAACAGTCAACATAAACTGTAATGATATAAATGAACTTAAAACAAACATTAACAAATACAGACACGCATGCAATGTGGCCGCTTGCATTTCTCGCTCTCCTGAATTAGCGTCTCCGGCCGGCCCTTATCTCGCTC
The DNA here is from genome assembly GCF_025860055.1 of Xyrauchen texanus. NCBI lineage: Eukaryota > Metazoa > Chordata > Actinopteri > Cypriniformes > Catostomidae > Xyrauchen > Xyrauchen texanus. Next base: position 22,657,657 of record NC_068294.1, on the reverse strand, counting down.
TCCCGCTTAGCACCGGCCATGCTCCATCACGGCCTGGCCACGCCCCCTCCTCCTGGTCATGGGCTAATAGCCAAAACAATGTCTGTTAGCTAAGATCAGCTTAGATGAAGCAAAATGGACTGAACTCCGGCTGCACCCTCTCTCTTCCTCTCTCCATCCTTCTCTCTTACTCTATCTCTCTGCTGTAGCTCACTCCTCTACCACTAAATGGAATCATCTCCGTCTGATAATGGAGTGTAATTCCATTACCCCAGCTCAGCATCCCAAGGGGGGGCATTTCCGCCCAGCACCCCCTTCTCCTCCATAATGTGCTCATTTTCCCAGCCTAATAGAAATGGATGAGTCTGTGGGCCTTCTCTCTAGGAAGAGTGGGCAAAAGAGGGAGAGACAGTGGAGAGAATGGGATACGAAGGAAGATAATAGTGAAGAGGATGGAGAGAGAAGAGAGCAGGCGAAATGTTTTGGAGAATAATTTGACAGAATGAGTTGAGATGTAAAAGATTCGAAGAGCTCAAAGGAGAAACAGATTATGCCATAACAGCAAGAAAAGCAGATGGTTTGATGTCCTTCGTGTGAGCGAGTTGGTGCCTGAGAGTTTATGAGCAGTTATGGTGCTATTTGAATTTCTCTCACTCTCATTTCTCTTCTAAAGACAGACATAGCTTTTGTATCAGCCCGTTGGTAATGGCTTCCTCATACAAACAAACAAACAAACAAACAAATGGTCTGTGAGTCTAAACAGAAGAAAGGCCTTTTGAACATCTGTGCAGTTGTCAGGGTTCATTTCTCAAGAGCCTCTCAAAGGCAGGCATGGAGGGGGCTCTAACATCGCACAAAGCGTCCATTACGCCCTCATTTAGGAGAGCAAATAGGCTGCCGTTCTCCCGCCATCACGCCCATATCGGAGGAAATGAAGGCAATCATTCGTCTCAAATGAGTAAACAAGTCATCTCTATAACGACAGAATCCAGTCTGTCCCGTACCATTCAATCAGGCCACTTTAAGCTAGAAAACAGGGCAATTGTTTTGACCGCATGTGCACACTCATACATGCATACAGAAAAAAGAGAGTTGTTTTAAACTCTTCTAAGAAAATGCAGACAGCATTTACTACTGTTGACAAGGATATAGTGATGGTAAACATAGGGGGCCTGAGTAGCTCAGCGAGTACTAATGCTGACTACCACCCCTGGAGTCGCGAGTTCGATTAGTGGTTCTCGCTTTCAATGGGGTACGTGGTAATTTATGCGTGGATCGCGGAGAGTAACATGAGCCTCCACATGCTGGGAGTCTCCTTGGTGTCATGCACAATGAGCCACATGATAAGATGCGCAGATTGAATGTCTCACAACCGGAGGCAACTGAGAATTGACCTCCACCACCTGGATTGAAGTGAGCCACCATGAAGACCTGCTAAGCAGTGGAAATTGGCCATTCCAAATTGGAGAGAAAAGTGGATAAAAAAAAAAAAAAGTGGTGGCCAAAAGTTTGGAATAATGTAGAGATTTTGCTCTTATGGAAATAAATTGGTACTTTTATTCACCAAAATGGCATTCACCTGATCACAATGTATAGTCAGGATATTAATAACGTGAAAAAATTACTATTACAATAAAAAAAAAAACTGTTCAGTACATTTTTAACTACTTCAAAGAGTTTTCATCAAAAAATCCTCAGCGTGCAGCAATGACATCTTTGCAGATCCTTGGCATTCTAGCAGTCAATTTGTCCAGATACTCAGGTGACATTTTAACCCATGCTTCCTGTAGCACTTGCCATAGATGTGGCTGTCTTATCAGGCACTTCTCACATACCTTACAGTCTAGCTGATCCAACAAAAGCTTAATGTGGTTAAGATCCATAACATTCTATTCCAATATTCTGTCTGTGTTTCTTTGCCCACTCTAACCTTTTCTTTTTGTTTTCCTGTTTCAAAAGTGGCTTTTACTTTGCAATTCTTCCCATAAGGCCTGTACCCCTGAGTCTACTCTTCACTGTTGTACATGAAACAGGTGTTGATCTGGTATAATTAAATTAATCTGTCAGATGAGGACATGTGAGGCATCTATTTCTCAAACTAGAGACTCTGATGTACTTATCCTCTTGTTTAGTTGTACATCTGGCCTTCCACATCTCTTTCTGTCCTTGTTAGAGCCATTTGTCCTATGTCTTTGAAGACGGTAGTGTACACCTTTGAATGGAATCTTCAGTTTTTTGTCTTCATTCTTCATTCAATGTCAACCAATGATTGACTAATGGGTTTCTAGGGGAAGCTGTGTCTTTTTTTTGTTGCCATTTTTGATCTAATATTGACCTTTAATCATGCCAGTCTATTGCATATTGTGGCAACTCAAAACAAACACAAAGACAAAGTTAAACTTCATTCAATGAACCAAATAGCTTTCAGCTGTGTTTAATACAATGGCATGTGATTTTCTAGCACCAAATTAGCAATTTAGCATGATTACTGAAGGATAAGGTGTTGGAATGATGGCTGCTGGAAATAGGGCATGTCTAGATTTGATCAATAATGACTTTTTTTCAAATAGTGATGGTGCTGTTTTTTACATCTATACTTTGTGATCAGTTGAATGCCACTTTGGTGAATTAAAGTACCAATTTCCTACCAAAATAGCAAAATCTGTACATTATTCCAAACTTTTGGCTACCAGTGTAAATTGCACATAAATGCAACAGTTTTAAATGATTCAAGAGACAGGGAATTCGGTCTGTAGCCAGTGTTTGAACAAGAGTCTTTAAAAAGAAATGGACTGTAACATTTATATTAAACATAAATCATGATTCATGCAGACTAGGGAAATGCATGAATGATTATGACTGTCATGCACATCTTTTAATTACATACTTTATGTGGTTTTTAGCTTAATGATCACGCAGACACCAGTGATACAGTGAATCATTCGCTCCCCCCTCTGTCCACAATTCCACTCATATTTATTGAATCTAAAACATCAAGTCGTAAAAAAATACAAACTAAAGACAGAAAGGCCAGCGTAAACTTCTACCACAATTGCAAACATGACTAATTGATCAGATATATTTATGCTGGCAGACATATGAACCTAGCCACTTTCAGGTTTGTTTCTCTTGAAGTGGCTTTGTTTGTATGCTGAGGATGCCATGGCAACCCTAATTAAAAGGCAAGAGCTTGAGTTTATAGAGTGGCTGGAGAGGATATAGACAAAGAGGAAGAGGATTCGTGGTTTGGTCGGGAAGGATGCTTGAGTGTTTACCACTGTCTCCGCTTTCCCTTTTGGATAGCCTGTGAGTGTATCTGAGGAGGTTTAACCCTCTAACCACAGCTCTGGCCTTCAGGCCGCTGTACAACTTGACGATGCATGGGAGAAAAGAGTGAAAGAGAATGAGAGAGAGGCATTGGGTGTGTGTACAATAATCATAAGCAGATGCACTTGGATGTTCTGGAAGTGTTTCTCACACAAATACTCTCAGACTTCCTGTCCCGATTCACTATAGACAGCTCCACTGGGGGGTCAGGGTGGCCCACAAAATCATGAACTTGGTCCCCCCTTTCTTAGATGGGTTGCAGTGATGGAGTCAAATGGTAATACTATGGTCATTGCCATAATACCTTGTTACTGAATTATTCATTCAGGCATTATGTGGTATTTGCTACCTCAATATATGCTACCTCAATAACTGCTATGTGCATAGAACATTATCTCATAGTATGTTATGTTTACATTTTTAGAAACTGTCATCTTTTTGCACTACTGAGTACTGGTCGGCGCTGCACTGTCTATTGTCCTGTTCATTGTCAGAAATTTGTTGTACTGTCCTGTACTTTTTGCACATGTTTGCACGTGCACTTTATATAGGTATATGTAGGTTTATTTATATAGGTATTTTATTTCGTTGTGTTGTCTCATGTGGTCCTGTGTTGGTCCTTTGTTGTTTTTATGTAGCACCATGGTCCTGGAGGAACGTTGTCTCGTTTCGCTGTGTACTGTACTAACTGTATATGGTTGAAACGACAATAAAAACCACTTGACTTGACTTGACTTGATTTACAAAGTACTCCAATAGTATTACTACGGAATTATCATGGTGACATGTCTAAAAAACCTAGGGTAATAACGTGGTACATTTTGACAAATTTTTATTGGCACCAACTGTCTGTCCCACCCTGAGTGACCTATGGCCTACCTTGCCTCTTAGAGCTGGAGTTGTACCAGGCTCGGTAGTTTGTTCCACTGTGTTGTCCTTCCCAAAGTGACATGCAGTCAGAGTCAAAAACTCCCTTATTTCGCTCGATCCCCTCCCTAGCTCTCTCTCTCTCTCTTTACCCCTTCATTGTGATGAGTGTGTGTACTTATCAGTCATGACTCCACTGTGACAAGCGCTTGTGGGGCAGCTTGGGGTCTTCATTAAAATGAGCAACCACAATGTATCCAGGCAATGGGTCATCTCACCCTACTCAACCTCAACAGTGAACACACACACATGTGTGTTTATATCTTTGTGGGGACTTTCCATTGACTTCTGCTACTTTTATACTGAGCTATTGATATTATTTTCAATAAACTTGATGTAAAATTTGTGTGTATTGAAATACATTCTCTTATCCCAGCTTATTTTACAGAGACGACTATTAGAAAGCCATTAAGAGGAATTTTTTTTTTTTGAAAACTGTAAACACTGTGTTCGCTGTCAAAAAGCTACACTTTGATGCTGCGCTGATTTAGCGCTTTGGGATCAGTTTTAGGCGTGACCAGCTGTGAATATGTGTGCAACACGTAAATGAAATTGACTAGAATCTATAGCCTCTGCTGGTGACATCATTTGGATGCACCTGTAGCAGGGCTATAAATAGATGTGTCACTGATGCATCATCAGATCTTTTGTCTTTAGATCACTCTGTGTGTATTGTGCTTCTCAAGCTGTCAGAACCTTTTTCCTCTGTTAGGAGTTAGAATTTATTAGGCAGTGCGCAGAAAACCTTTTCTCCTTTTCAAAAATGAGTGTGAAGCAAAGCTAGCAGTGTGTGTTCCCTTGTTTTATGCTCTATGGCTGAAATGGACACACAAGTTTTGCTTTGTGTGTTTGGGGGAAGAGCATGTTGCTCTTGCATTGGGGCGGGGCAGGTGCGAGCATTGTGATCTGTTTACAATCAAAATGCTTTGCACTCCTCTCGCTTACTTCCAAGAGCCAGCGCCCACTCTTTCATAGTGGGGCTCTCGCATGCATCTGGCTGAGGAGTGAGAGACGGGTCCGTCCCTATCGCTCACTCTCTCCCCAGATCCAGCTGGTCCTTCTCGTAAGTCTGAAGCACGCTTCGGCGCCTCTTCGGTTCACGAGGGGGACGCTGAACCTCTGAACATTCCATGCACAATAATAAAGCGGCTGAGGAATTACTCGAGGTGGTTACTCGGGCTGTGGCCAAACTACAGTTAGACTGAAGACGTGAACATGAGTCCCCCCAAACGCTCTAAACTAGAAGACAGATTTCTGTCTGGTGGCCAAAAAAATTAAAAATTAAGAGAACGCTCCATAACGAGCGTTCTCGTTCATGGAGGAATCCTTATACTTCCCGTGTCTTCGTGTCCTCGAAGTCGACATATTCGACTATGGTGGGTGCTGAGGCTCGGGGGTATTCGGTGATGCTGCCGGTAGAAGAGACACTTGCGGGTTATCTCTCGCCTGGCTCGGCATCATCACTCGATTGTCACATTAACTGTTTTGAATTGATGGCTGTTTCTGGCCCTGAAATACTTCCAGAGGCTGCCATGTCTTAGTGCGGGTGGACAACACAGTGGTAGTCTCTTACATAAACCATCAAGGAGGTCTTCGCGCCAGCAGAACAGACTGGCACGGAAGATTCTCCTTTGGGCCCAGGGCAAGCTCCTGTCAATCAGAGCAGCTTATATCCCTGGATGCCTCAATGTGGGAGCAGATTTACTGTCCAGACAGAAAATACAGACGGGGGGAGTGGAAACTCCACCCCGAGGTAGTGGAATAAATCTGGGTGAGATTTTACAGGGCAGAAGTGGACCTCTTCTCCTCTCAACAGACAGCGCAATGTCCCCTCTACTTCTCTCTGAGTCACCCAGCCCCCCTGGGTCTGGACGCAATGGCGCATACATGGTCCAGAGTGCGTCTTTATGCGTTTCCCCTGGTTTCTCTGCTCCTGGGAGTCTTGGCCAGAGTACTGATAGCGATGCGCTGGCCGAACAGGGTATGGTTCTCGGAGATAATATCTCTCCTCGACGGCTCGCCTTGGGCGATTCCGGACAGGGGGGACATTCTGTCTCAGGCGCAGGGGACATCCCCGGCCTGAGCTGTGGAACCTTCATGTTTGGCCCCTGAAGGGTACCAACTGAGGGACACTGGGCTTTCACCTGAAGTCATCGAGACCATTTTAAGTGCTAGGGCTCCCTCTACTAGAGGAAGTTATGCCAATAAATAGTGTGTCTTTGAAATATGGTGCAGTGCACATAATACAGATCCAGTTAACTGCCAGATTGCTTCAGTTCTGGACTTTCTGCAGGAAAAATTGTCAGCAGGCACATGCCCCGCCACTCTCAGGGTTTACGTGGCAGCTCTATTGGCTTGCCACACCTTGATTGATAGGGTGCCATTGGGGAGACATCCTCTACTCGCTTGCTTAGTTCATGGAGCCATGTGACTGAGACCTCATGCTAGGACCAGGATCCTCAGGATCCTCAGGATCATGGGATTTAGCAATAGTCCTTGAGGGTCTGGTTGAGACCCCCTTTGAACCTTTGTATCCAGTCTGTGCCCTTCAGACTTATGTCCACCGCACTAGCCAGTGGCATAAGTCAGGGAACTATCCGTTTGCCATGGGGGCCGCAACAAGGGGCGGCCGCCACCAAGCAGTCAATGTCGCATTGGATGAGGGATGCTATTGCCCTGGCTTACGAGGCACGCGGTCAAGCTTCGCCAGTTGGGATCAGGGCTCACTCTACCAGAGGGGTCGCCTCCTCTAAAGCCTTGGCTAGAGGTGTCCCTCTGCAGCATGTTTGAAATGCGGCAGGCTGGTCCTCTCCGCACACATTCATAAGATTTTATAGTTTGGATGTTCATGCCACTCCGGCTCTTATGTCCTTGAGTTAACATCACAATCTCATGTCTGAGACCTCTCACGCTCTTGTGAGCACAACCACACAACCGTAAGGGGTCCGGACATCCAATGTGCGGCGGAGTGGGTATTCTCGTTCCCAAAGCGCTAAATCAGTGCAGCATCAAAGTGTAGCTTTTTGACAGGGAACATATCGGGTTACTTAACCGTAACCCCTGTTCCCTGATAAAAGCAGAACGAGATGCTGCACAGGGATGCCCCAGGACTGCCCTTCAGACAAAATATCTGAAGATGCACCGGTGATGCATCTATTTATAGCCCTGCAACAGGTGCGTCCAATTGATGTCACTAGCAGAGGATATAGATTTTAGTCAATTTCACTGACGTGTTGCACACATATTCACAGCTGGTCACGCCTAAAACTGTTCCCAAAGTGCTAAATCAGTGCAGCATCTCATTCCGCTTTTATCAGGGAACAGGGGTTACAGTTAAGTAACCCGAGACATTTCTGTTTTGCTATGAAAATTACACTGTTTTAAGCAACCCGCTTAGACCTCCCCTAACAATGTTACTCAATCAATGGCATAAGTTGGGGCAGGACTACCTCTTAGTTTGACCAACAGCAGACAGGGAGCATAATAAGAAAGCTGTTTTGAAAACAAATTTTATTTTTGAAAGTCATTTTGTGGTGCTAGTGGTGAAGAAATTACATACTTCAGCTTTAACCCTAGCCTACTCCTAAACCTAACCATCGCATTTTGTATGTTTATTTATCTGTTTTTCTCATCTCCTCTGACAATGTCAGATATCAGCTTTTACCAATCATTTTACGACATTTAGTCCCACAATTTAGGCAAAAACCATACCCTCAGCACACACACACTGATTTTTGAAGCTATTGTATATACTGTAATTGAGGACTTTCCATAGACTTAATGATTTTCATACTAAGATAATGGTATTTAACATACTCTATCCTAAACTGAAGCCTGTAGTCTTTATTAGATTGTAAGCAAATATTTGATTGATTTATAAGCATTGTAAATAGTGAGAACCATTTCAAATGACCTCACAAAGCAGGTTTTTATTTGAAAAAATGTGACCTTTAAAAGTATAGCCAAACCTGTACACACAGTATATTCACACAAATACTTGTGCACACACACACACACAGTTTAAATACAGAAATGCACACATACTGTAAAGTCACAACTTAATTGGAATTGTGGGAAACTCGTGAAAGCCCAGTGGACTATGGAAGTAGATCTAATGCCTCCGCAAATTATATAATAAAGCATGCTGAAGTGGACCACAGCTGGGCCTCTACAATCTCTCTCTCTCTCTCTCTCTCTCTCTCTCTCTCTCTCTACACACACACACACACACACACACACACACACACACACACAAACACACGCATACTCTGCACAGCTAGCTAACTTCAGATTTTGAAGTAATACTGAGCACTTGCCTCCATGCTGAATTTGTCCTGCCATCCACACAAGGAAGGATAAGTAGTGAGTGATGTACACATGTGTGTGTGTTTCTGTGTGTGTGTGTTGGACATTCCCTGGTTCTTCTTAATTAGCTGTGCTGTTTTGCTATAGCAGCTAGATGAAAGCCCTGCACGCTGGGAAAGTGGGTGATCTCCCCCACAGAGCCATGCTCTCTTTCTCTCCTCACTGCCATTGTACAGTCCCTGCTCTGAAAGCTAACAATGGATGCAGACAAGATTGTTTGTGCCATTTCTAGAGACACTCTTCAAGCTTTTTACAAAGAGAGAGCAGGGCAGAATATTATAAAATATGAACAGTATATAAACTTGCAGTTAATTTGAAATGTTGTGTTTATCAGATAAGTTCCTACTAAATATGAGTAATTTCTGGGCCATAGAAACTTTCCCCAAACACACCCCCTATTTAGAGATAGTCCTACCCTAAAAGTCTTGATGCTCAAACTAATATAGCGATGTTTTGATAGCGCCGCAGAGTCAAGAGTGTTCATACTTTTCGGGGAAATCATCCCATGGATGGTGTGCTTGTTATTACCTCTGCATAATAAACTGGGATAGGAATACTTTTGTTAACATTGAAAAAAGGACACCTTTAAAGATTATGTTTTTAATACTTTCAACGTTAAAATAAAGAGGATCACCTTTCAACACTGCTCTGTTTGTTTGAGCGACATTTGTATTAACATTAGCTCAACTATTGCCAATGTGTGTATTTCACACAATCTTACATGATTATCCTTATTAAGCCGACAATGTGTAAGGTCATTTAAATGGCTTAAACTGTGTTCTGGAATCGGGTTAACGGTGTAAGCAAAAACAGATTGCTCACCTAGATTTTTATCCATTACCTTGAATATTTGGGTTGGTGCTATATCTTTATCCATTTGATGGAAGAAAAGTGGAATATTAAGAATTGTATTCCTGAGTTAGATTTGTATTCCTGAGTGCAACTGTGGAGTTGTGCTGCTTGTAGAAGAGAGACAGAGATAAAGAGGAAGGAGACAATGAGGGAAGATTCATGGAGGGGTTTATTTCAAAAGTGCAGGTTGTTTATTTGTGCTTATTTGATGGTCGTCTGCTGTTCAATATTAGTGAGCGAGGGAGAAAGAGAGAGAGAGTCCTGAGAGGAGAAAAGAGAGAGGTGTGGTTGCTTTCTCACTTCGCCCAGAGCAGTGCATTGTGGGCCGCTGGTGTACATTGGAGCAGAGCTGGCAGACAGGAGCTCCACTACTGAATCACAACATTGACTAGAGTGCTGAGCACTGCAGTCCCCCTGCAACAAGAGAGAACAACAGGGAGAGAGAGTGGCAGTGGAAGAAAATGAGACCATGAATGTGGAAGTATAAAAGGCGCTGAAGTATGTAAAAGTTAAGTGTGTGTGTGTGCTTGTGCATGTGTGCAGCCACCCCTGCCTCTTCATCATCTAAGGATCCCTGGGTCGTCCCTTGCCAGGCTGTCTGACAGGTGCAGTACAGTGAATGCAGTGTCACGCTGTAATTGTACATCCCCGTTATGTCAGCGTGTAATTGAGCACACAGCCTACAAAGTCCTGCCAAACACACACACACACTCACACACACACACACACACACACACACATCTCTGAGTCAGTGAACAGGACACCGCTTACATCCCATACACAATTCAGTCTCCGATAACTAGATGAAAGGGTTTGTTAAAGGAATGTTCTGGATTCAATACAAGTTAAGCCCGATTAACAGTATTTGTGGCATAATGTTGATTACCACAAAAAAAAAGAAAACAACAAAACAATTTATATATATATATATATATATATATATATATATATATATATATATATATATATATATATCAACTTTCCCCTCATTTATTTAAAATAAGCAGTTTCAGTAAAGGCACATACAATGGAAGTGAATGGGGCCAGATCATAAATGCTACAATTCACAGAGTTTCAAAAGTATAGTGAAGAGATGTAAACATTGTGCATGTTAACATGATTTTAGTGTGACAAAATCACTTCCTAACTTATCTATGTGAAGTGATATCCGATACTGGGTTTACAGGGTCTAGTTGCCATGACAATGAAGTTGTATTTTTGGATATAACTTTTCACAGAACAGGTTAGTAAGCGGTTTTAGCAATTTAAAATCATGTCAACATGTATATTGATTACATCTTGTGACTATACTTTTGTATTTTAGCATATATGGACTGGCCTCTTTCTCTTCCATTGTAAGTTTTTATTTATTTATTAATAAAGGAGGGACGGTTCAAAATAATTTTTGTGGTAATCAACAGTATCCCACAAATGCTGTTGATTGAGCTTAACCTTTATTGAATGCGAAGCATTCCTTTAAGAGCAAAGGATTCTGGGAACATTTTAATGGCTATGGACATAAAAGTGCAGGATGTAACTCATCTAATTAGCAAATGTGATGTGGAGTCATGTAAGGACGAAGTCTTTTTTCTCCACTATTTCTTTCTTTCATACTGCCCTGCCTTAATTATCTCTCCATTCTCTGCATCCATTGATTTTACAGTGGCCTTTACATATCTTTCTCTCACTCTCAACGTGTAAACTATTTCTCCCTTCTGTAGACCTGTAACCACACTCACCTCCTTCCCTCTCTGCTTCCGTACCACTCAGTAATTCTGGTTTTAAAGCCGATGGCAGGTTCCCCTTTGAGAGAATATTCACTCTAATCGTATTTGATCAGGGAAACCTATCTGTAGCTGGCTTAAGTAACCAGAAGCTCAGTGGCTCCAATATATGGGACTGAACCTTTAAAAGGCTCTCTGGGTTTTAAGTTTCGTCAGACTTAATGAAGGAATTGAGATGAATACTGTATGTCAAGGTCTCTGGATGTAACATAAGCAGCATATGGATTATGATGGTGTGGTAAATGTCATCCCTCTAAAATGACTGGAGATTGTGGAGATTGGTGGTGATGGGTGCACACTCATCTAGTGAGCAAGCCGACCCGCTCGTTATCTTGTCCCGTGGATGAATGGCGGGTCTACACGGCTACACGATTCAGTTCGTACGTCGGCCACCTCGCTCTCAGTTTGAAATTAACCGTCCCTCCCGAATTCACTAGGTGGGGAAATTCATCATTATTAATCACACTTGAGGTGTGCATTAATGAATATTGTGCACAACTGCTTCCCGGTGGCGAGCGGTGCTCAATCTCATCTAGCGAGCGAGCCGACATGTCCATTATACTGCTCCATGGATGCGTGGCGGGTCTACACGGCTACATGATTCAGTTTGAACGTCGGCCACCTCGCTCAGTTTGAAATTAATCTTCCCTCCCAAATTCACTTGGTGGGGAAATTAATCTATTATTAATCACACTTGATGTGTGTATTAATGAATATTGTGCACAACTGCTTCCTGGTGGTGAGCGGCGTTAATTCTTATCTAGTGACTGATCCGACAGGCCCGTTTTCCCGCTCAGCGGATGCGTGGCAGGTCCACATGGCTACACAATAAGTAAGTTGGCCACCTCGCTCTCAGTATGAAATTAATCTTCCATCCCAAATTCAGTATGTGGGGAAATGAATCATTATTATTTAATCACATTTGAGGTATGTATTAATGAATATTATGCTCAACCTCTTTCCGGTGGTGAGTGGTTGTCAGTCTCATCTAGCAAGCGAGCCGATGTGCCCGTTATCCTGCTCCGCGTTTGCATGGTGGGTCCACGTGCCTACACGATTCAGTTGGTACACGGCCACCTCACTCTCAGTTTGAAATTAATCTTCCCTCCCAAATTCACTAGGTGGGGAAAATAATCATTACAAATCACACTTGAGGTATGTGTTTTGAATGCTGTCACCACCCTGAGTGGACTGTGATATCCTGATTATTTCCTGAATGTATTGAATACTGTGCACAACCTCTTCCCGATGGTGAGCGACGCTCAGTCTCATCTAGCGAACGAGTCAACACCGTTTATGTGCTCTGAGGTTGAGGGGCGGAACCTCACAGCTGTGTCCAACTGTGTTTTAAAGACCATCGGACACGGCTGCACGATTCAGTTCATATGCTGGGACCATCCTTGCTCCATTGTGATGTTAATCTTCCCTCCCGAATTCACTAAGTAGGGAAATTAATTATTACTTATCATGCTTGAGGTGTGTATTGGATGCTATCACTGCCCTGTGTGGTCTGTGACATCATAATTATTCTCCTTCCTCAGGGACCGGGATGTTACTCAAAATGTTGTTTCTGTGTATTGTGTTCAATGAGAACGTTCTCACAAAAGAGCAAAGCATACATTGCATGAGTTGCACACACATTCTGCTACACGCTGCAATATGGAACACCAAAAGGGTCATATTTAACCAATGGTGTCCTACCATCCAAAGTCCAGTTTAAAAAATGGTGTACGACGGTGCAGTTCGCAGACAATTCACAATCTCCTCGCTGAAAGTGCAATGGGGATTGTTTAGAACTGCAATACCCTATGGTCTGTCCCTAGCTCCTTGCACGTTCACAAAGTGCATCAATGGGGCACTCGCCCCTCTGAAAGTGAGTGCTTAAGGTTTTATCCACACCTATCAGAGCTCAGGTGGTTCACCTTAAAGCCTTTTTCCTTCCTCCATTTAATTCGGATGAAGAACAGTCCTTGCATTTATTATGCCCTCTGCTAGAGCTGCACACATACGTACATACATACCCTCTAGTTCAGACTGTCTGATCAGCTCTTTGTGTGCTATGGAGGATGCACTAAAGGAATGTTCCTCTTCAAGTAAAGACTTTATCGCTTGAGCATTGATGCTATCACCCTGGCTTACGAGTCACAGAGTACAAATTGCCCAATTGGTGTTAAAGCACACTAAACTAAAGGCATGGCCTTTTCATGGGCATGGATGAATGGTGTGTCCTTACTCGTGAAGGGGTTAATTCTTACTATATGACTATAGTTCATATGTCCATTCAAAGTGTTCCTGTCCTGGCACACCATGAGGGTTATTCATTCTGATATCGGTCACCTTCCCGCAGGAATGTGGCGTCATGTTCTTTCGAGTATTATGCTTCGGTATCCCTCTCTAGGAAGGTTATTTCATGTAGAGCAGCGTGATGGGACTTGTTTTCCCATATATACATCAGCATGATGCAATGTCGAGTGAACTGATTCATAAGGGAATTTCGGTTCCCTGAGATGAAGGGAACGAGACAGTGCGTAAGCTGTCCGCACTACAGACTTTTTTGTAGTGCGAGTGATGCACTCTTTGTCCCTCAGTCTGAAAAGTCAGAGGAATGGTGTTTGCGTGCTCGCTTATATACCGGACAGCTTTGTGCCTAAAAGGACAGGCTTAAACACCATAGCCAATCTTTGGATTGGCGTTATTGTAGAAGGGTTTCAACTAGGTCTTCAGAAAATGATTTCCCATATGTGTCAGCATGATGCAATGTCTCATCATGAACTGAGGTTACATATGTAACAGAGACGTTTTGTGAACATAAAGATAAAGAGAGTGCTTTATAGCTAACAATTAACATTTGACCTTCAAGTATGTAATTTGTATTGACTAGACAAATTCAAAACACTAATGGAAGCAACTGTTAAATTCAACAAAATTAAAGTGGATTTGATGCTTTTTGTAACATTTTACACCTCAAGGGCAGTTTGCTACATCATATTTGTCTTCCCTAGATAATGCTTAGTCCATACAAGTGCTTTGGGAGTTTACAGCTGCCGCGGGTGCCATATTTACACCTAGCTCAGGGAGTTAGCCTCTTCTGTGATTGCCACCTTTGTGTCTAGCGCACCGAGTTAGCCACAGTCGTGGTTGCCAGGTCTGTGGCCACCACGGCCATTACCAGTTTGGAGTTGTGCTTAGGGTGTCAGCCACTACTGTGTGTGGCACTATTGCCAGGTTCGCCATTACTCAAGAGATTGATGGCTGTTACTAATCTAAGGGAAATTGTTGTTGTTGTCCATCAACTTCAGAGGATGAAGTCAGCTATGTCGATCTCTAAGGACTAGTCTTACACGCACGAGCACACATATACACACTTGTATACATAGACGCACACTCCTTTTTCCCTGTGGTAAGATATGGCTTCTTGTTTATCTCCTGTCCAGCTGGGGCTCTCAGCTGATGTTGTCATGGAAACAGGGTCCTGGTTGGGGTTTGCTGAACTGTGGGGGTGTGCCTGAAGCTCTGCTGCCCACTTACCTAACCAAGTGTCACACACCCCACACCCTCATACAACAATAATGATAGGCATCCTCATCCTCATGCTGTCTATATTTCATTGCATGGTGTCTCAGCTGGCAGTGCGCTGTTTCCAAACATAAAGAGCTCTTACGTTTGGTCCATTGTCACTCCACCTCACCCAGGCTCTATGGATTCAAGATCAATACTCACTTTTGGTGTGAAGTCTGGCTCTCACCTTCTCTCTCTCTCTCTCTCTCTCTCTCTCTCTCTCTCTCTCTCTCTCTCTCTCTCTCTCTCTCTCTCTCTCTCTCTCTCTCTCTCTCTCTCTCTTTCTCTCTTCACTCTGTGTGTAAGTGAGGTTTAACCCCACTACAGTCTGTATGTTTTCCTTCCACTCTAGCAGTAAATTGGGCTTGATTGAGCAGGTAATTGAATACTGCTTTAAGTCTCCAGTAGAAAGAATTAACACGTGCAAAGTGTTTCCCTTAATCAAATTACTCTTTCTATCATTTCATCTTGATGCAGACTCAAGGTGTTTTCCCTCCAAAATAGCCTTACTCTTTCATTTGCATTAGAGTTAATATAAATCTGTGTTGATCAAAATATTAGTATTTAAATTCATCAGATTGGGCACTTTCAGACACACACTTTCTGTGATTCAGGATTGGAATAGAATGAGGCAGTTGATTAAATGTGGGATGATGTTTGTACGTCTCTAAAATGGGAGGCTAAGTCTCAATGTTAATTGTCAACAGAAATAACAAATAAATCAATTTTAAAATAATAACAAAATTAGTGACTGAAACAGTGCCAAAGTTGGTGTAGAGGGATGGTGGGGGAAGTGTGAGCTGAATGAGTTTTGTTTGCAGAGGGGGTTTCAAACTTTTTGATGGAAAGAGCCCCACATATACAGATCCCCCTGCGAGGCACCACATTCTGAAAATACAAAGACAGCTATATATGTTCATATAAAAAGGACCAATTTATATTGTGAAAGAAAAATAGTATGTGTGATATACAATGGTGGCCACCAATATTGGCACCCTTGTAAATATGAGCAAAGATGGCTGTGGGTTTTTTTTTTTTATCCTTATAATCTTTCGTTCAAATAATTCATAAAGTTGTATCATTTAATTGAAGTAAAACAATTGAAAGAGGGTAATATCTCATTAGTAAATAAATATTTTTATCCAAAACATGTTGGCCACAATTATTGGCACCCCTAGAAAGTTTGATGAGTAAAATATATCTGAAGTATATTCCCATTCATATTTAATTTTATTCAGTGCACCTAGGTGACTAGGAACATTACATTTTTCAGCCATGACTTCCTGTTTCACAAGTGTAACACACAGGCCAAAATCCCTTAGTCAACAATCACAGTGGGTTAGACTAAAGAATAAAGATCTGATGTGCTGCAAAAGGTTGTTGAGCTTCACAAAATGGGAAGTGGCTATAAGAAATTAGCCAAAGCATTGAAAATGCCCATCTCCAATATCAGGGCAATAATTAACTTCCAATCAACTGGAGATGTTAAGAATCGGCCTGGAAACGGACATGTGTCTATATTGTCTCCACACACAGTGAGAAGGATGGTTCAATTGGTCAAAGAATGTCCAAGGAACACAGCTGGATAATTGCAGATATTAGGTGGGTCTTGGGGTCAGAAAGTCTCAAAAAAATATCAGACATCACCTACATCTCCACAAGTTATTTGGGAGGGTTTTAAGATTTAAAAAAAGCCTCTACTCTCATCCATCAACAAACTCGAACATCTTCAGTTTGCCAGACACTGGAACTTCAAATGTGACCGGGTTCTTGGTCAGATGAAACAAAAAGATCTTTTTGCGCACACAGAAATGAACTACCCAATGCCCAAAGTTAAATGTTGTGCTGGATCTTTAATGTTGTGGGGCTGTTTTTCTGCCAGAGGTCCTGGATATCTTGTTCAGATACATGACATCATGGACTCTATCAAATACCAACAGATACAAAATCTAAACCTGTCTGCCTCCGCCAGAAAGATTACAAAGGGCCCTGGTTGGATCTTCCAGCAGGACATTTATCCAAAACAAACATCAAAATCAACACAAAAATGGTTCACTGACTACAAAATCCAGGTTTTGCCATTGCCATCCTAGTCCCCTGACCTGAAGCCCATAGAAAATGTGTGGGGTGAACTGAAAAGGAAAGTCCACCAACATGGACATCTGAATTTGAAGGATCTGTAGAGATTCTGTATGAAGGAATGGTCTCAGATCCCTTGCCATGTGTTCTCCAACCTTATTAGGCATTATAAGAGAAGACTCAGAGCTGTTATCTTTGCAAAGGGAGGTTGCAAAAAGCCAATAATTATAGCCAATACATTTTGGAGAATAATATTTATTTAATAATGAGATATCTGTTTCAATTGTTTAACTTTAATTAAAGGTTAGATTTTTGTGATTTTTTTTTAATGAAATATCAAACGGATAAAGATTTTTTTCACAGCCTTCTTTGCTCATATATTTACCAAGGGTACCAATATATTTGGCCGCAACTATATATATGTGTGTGTGTGTGTGTGTATATATATATTTAAGCAACATCACACGAACAAGTGCGCTATGGCCCTACATCAGCACTGCTGTGATTCGGCCGCCGGCCGAGTGCCATAGGTAATCACAGCAGTGCTGATGTAGGGCCATATAGCACGATTGCGAGTGTGATATTGCATATACAACAGTTCAATGAACAAGTATATTTTTTTAAATCTGAGTACAGTCACAAAAAACACATTTGTGCATGTAAATACTTTCTTACGCCACAGATCAGAATCTGCCATTGCTGTTTCAAACCAAATGAGGCATCCAAACCTCTTAAAACATAACTTAAAACTACTAGTCTTATGGCTTGGGCTGTTTCTAACATATTATGGGAGAGACAAGGATGTGTGTGTGTGTGTGTGTGTGTGTGTGTGTGTGTGTGTGTGTGTGTGTGTGTGTGAGAGAGAGAGAGAGAGAGAGAGAGAGAGAGAGAGAGAGAGAGAGAGTGTGAGTGAGAGATAGTGTGCGATTACTTGTTGATGATGCTGTAGTCTGATATTCAGCTTTCTGAAGATAATTTTGTTGAAATTCATCGTATTTTCTCAGTGGAAAAATGTATATATATATATATATATATATATATATATATATATATATATATATATATAACATGTCCATTCCCCGGGTCTGCAACATTTTCCGTGAGATGTTTGCATTCATTTAGTGGGTCTGCATGTGTTAGTATGTGTACGCCTTGTAGCATTTGTGACTCAATTGACCTGTTCTTATCGTTTTGTTGATGCTGCCTGCTGTAGTTGTGTGCCATGGCTTTATCGTGTCCAAAGCTTGACTGTTTGAGCAGCTCACTGCTACTACTGCCAAAAAAATGCATACAAGCAAGCGAACACTTCTCACACAAGGTCCCTGTGACCGCTGGGGCCAGAATCAATTTCCTGTGTCAGACTGAAAGCGTGCGGCACTGCTCCACCCTCAGTTTTAATCCTTTCCTCCTTTTCTCTTTCTCATATTTCAGTCGACATGAAGACCTATGAATTCTCTTTTGCTGGGATATTACTCCTGTCTTGGCTCATCGCAGATAATAATGAACCATGCCAGCTTTTTCTCTCTTGACTCGTGTGCTTGTTTCTTTTGCCTCTGAAAGGCTGGGTGGGACAAATGTGATCTGTCCATCCAGGCACCCAGAAAGGAATTGCTTTCAGCACATTTTTGACCCTGTTTGCATTGGGTTTTTACCTGACTTGCATAACCTCTTTAGTTACTGGTGCTAAAAAAACACAGACAGTGTGTGCAAATAAACCATGCTATTATTAACGATGGTTTTTTTTTTGTTTTGTTTTTTAGTCCTGAAGACAAAAAGATAGGGAATGTGAAGGAGCTGAGCAAAAATAAAGAATAGAAAGTGACGAATGATTGGGACAGGAAAAAACACGAGAGAAACTTGAAGGATTAACACAGTATAAACATGATGCAAAGTAATGAAACCAAGAGGAAGAGACAACAAAAACAAAATATCTGAAGGAGAAATTATGACAGAAGGTGGTATTACAGAGAGAGGGAGAGAGAGAGAGAGAGAGAGAGAGAGAGAGAGAGAGAGAGAGAGAGAGAGAGAGAGAGAGAGAGAAATGAGTTTAGCTCTGGCTTGTTTTTCAATCAAAATCATTTACATAAATAGCTACAGCATAAAAATGAAATCAATGAGGTTTATTCCCACCACTCTGCTTACTGAAACGGGCAAATGTGGTAAATAGTGCAGCTACTATTACACATATTTGTATTTCTGATGCTGTAGTAAGTTTTAGATAGATTTTCTATTGGTTACCAATACAACACGTTTTAGGAAAAGGTGGTCCAGTTTTGCAAATCTGACATATTCCTGTGCTGATTACTTCAGCGAAGAGGCAATTGAGTGTTTATTGTCATAGTCAGGTCAGATTGGGCTTAGTTTTACCCCAAGCATTTAGTAAGCAGACTTATTTGCATTTTAGCTTAGCTCAACCAACTCATAATCCACTTGTTCTGCAGGTTCAAGATAAACAATCCTTTTCATGTTAAATCAGTGACCTTCTCATCTGCCATTGAGTGCTATTAACAAGATCATGGCAAAAGGGTGAACTTTGCGTGGAGTCAGCGTTTAGCTGGAGCTAGTGTTTAGTAATTTATTGAGAAGTTGATAATAAGCAGGGGAAGAACAAATCGATTAAGCATTGATTTAAAATTGATTTACAGTTTGCATTGGAGTGGCGGCATGATTAGCCTGCACAGCTTGACTTTGAGTAGTTTTCCTCTCTTTTTTCTTCACCACTGGGGAGGATTTGATTAGTGCTGACTTTACAAGATAAATTTTTTCTCAAAGTCAGTGTGTAAGTGTGTGTGTGTAAAGTAATGGTAAAACAGGTAACTGCACATTGAGAGCTAGAAACACTATAATGAAAGGAAACTATTTTGTACTTTGACATACGACAGTGTATCTGCAAGTTAGAACATGGCATCAGAAACAGCTAGCAAGTTAAACATGCACATATGATCAGAAGTGAGATTACAGCTGGTGAAAAGATGGATGGATTAGGGTTGCCAACTGTCCCGTATTAGCCGGGACATCCCTTATATTTTGCCTAATTGATCTGTTCCATACGTGACCTCCCTTGTCCTGTTTATTGACTGCTACGCTGATCTAACCACTGACTGATACAACAGCAACAGCAGTAGTGCTGATCATGACACTTGAGAATTATCAACGACAACTGTCATTATCCAATTACAGCCCCCCCTCAAGCGAATCAGTATACGTGTAATACATCAATGTGTGACGCTGTTCAGTTGATTTGGTATGTGGAAATACGGATTAAACTGCAAATATGAATAACCCTGCAAAAAAAAACTGTGCAGCTATAATAAACAATGGTTAGTAAAAAAGACGTGGGTTAAGCCCGTCTGCTGTGACTCAACGAAAGCCTTCTGTACTTTATGTCGCAGGGAATTTTCAGTTACACATGGAGGTGAGAATGACTTGACTCAACATGCTTCCACAGAAATGCACAAGAAGGCCAAACTAGCTAAAGGTGCAAGCAATATCGTTGCATTATTCGGGGTAGCAGCTATTGTGGAAACTGACAAAATAGCGGCAAGTGAAGCCTCGTACATGTTTAAAGGTGAAGATTGAAATTAAATGTGGTAGTTATTGACCGTTGTAATAAAGAGGTTTAATTTAAGTGAATATGATGCAGTTCACACAGAACACAATTTGCGTTCGTATGTACTGTTTTTTACAGAGCTGAAATGTCCTGTATTTGGCTAATAGAAAGTTGGCAACCCTAGGATGGATGGATGTACAGAAGGATGAATGTACAGATGGATGGATGGACAGAGGGATGGATGGATGGGTGGCCATTTCAAAAAGTTTATATCATCATGTCAACAATCTATTTTACTATTTACATTGTAACTGAGAGATTAACAGATTTAAAATGTTATCAGCTAGTTATGATGGATGGATGGATGGGCAGTCTTTGTAACAGGTTCAAATCATCCTGGATTCTCTGTTCTTTATAATGTTGTGAAAGTGAAGGACAAACAATGGGATTGAGTGATAGGTAGGTGTATGACAGAACACATTGGACCACTTGTCTGTCAGAGAGTGTGGAGTTGTAAGTAAGTTTGTGTGTTTCTGTGTGTGCATGGTGCTGTGTTTTGAGGTTGATGCAGTGGAAAGTGTTGTACATTTATAGTTAACCAATTTAATGTATGCATCTTCAGCACTCAAGTACAAGCATTAGGTATGAAAATGTCATGTCTGTGTAGTAAATCATATGCACATTCTAGTCTTTACGAAACATAATTTTGAACCAGCACTTCCGCTTTACCCTTCCTCAGCTCTCCGGTATCACCCATCCCAGTTTCCATCTATAATGCATGCATGTGT
Organism: Xyrauchen texanus; assembly: GCF_025860055.1. NCBI lineage: Eukaryota > Metazoa > Chordata > Actinopteri > Cypriniformes > Catostomidae > Xyrauchen > Xyrauchen texanus. The sequence goes on along the minus strand of NC_068294.1, from coordinate 22,636,448 downwards.
GCTGCTTTCACCTGCTGCAATGCACTATAGAACCACATAGATTATTTTTTTTTTAAGCCACAGTAAAGTAAATCTCTGTCAAATCAATCAGAACCTGGTTGCACAAGTAAGACACACTGATCTGGGATCAGTCATGCATATGCCTCCTCCCATCTACCCAAATGAATGCGCTAAAACACCCAACTAATGTTTGGCTGAGAAAAATTATTGCAAATGTATATTTAAGGAACTTTTGCTGTATTAACTACTAATTTCAGGGGGGTAATTATACGTTTCTCCATCCTTAAAATCTGATCAAAATCATTTTTACTGAGTAAAGGAACTTCCAAAATTGACAAACCCAAGTTTTGTCAATGGCTTGCAGCATCAGGTCCACCTGAGGAGGTCAGCAGTGGGTTGTTGGTTTTTTGAGCCATGTTGTGTTGATGGGATTAGAATAGATGCGACCCCAAAAGGAAATTCCAGCATGCAACAGTCAGGGAGAGAGGAATAGAGCTTATTAAAATACGTTCAGCGGTACAAGCGGCTTATGCACACAGAAGCTTTTATTAAGCAACCGTGCCGGCTGAGCGGAAAAACTTCCTGGAATATTTCCCAGCTCTTATTCCCTGAGATAGATACACGCAGTCACTCCCGCTTCACACATCCACACTACACACCGAGGGTATTTTTCTGCTGAGGTTTTAGCATTTTGTGTGGGAGAGTTGCTGCATTTTGTATGTCACCGACTAACAGGAGCAAAACCAACAGTTCAAGGCTTTAACCGGACACACAGATTTATATGGGCTTACTTAGAGGCAATAGATAATAAATAGTGAAGTTAGATCTCATAAAATGTGTGGGTGGTTTTAGATGTGTGTGAGAGCTGCAATTTGATGCCTGCTGTTTTCAATACATTAATTAGATGTTACAGAAATTAGATTGCACTAAAATGTTCAGAGGCTGAAGGCTTGCTCAGCCCATCCAAATGCCAATCAACCAATCAGAATTAAGCAATGTCCATTGATGTTTGCCATAAATCTTACTTTCGGGACATATTCCTAATCACAAAGGCTTAAGAATATATGTGTATGTATGTATGCATGTATGTATATGTATATATATATATATATATATATATATATATATATATATATATATATATATATATATATATATATATATACACAGGGTTGGGAGAGTTACTTTGGAAATGTATTCCACTACAGATTACTGAATACATGCTGTAAAATGTCATTTGTAATGTATTCCGTTAGATTACTCAAGGTCATTAATGTATTCTATAGGCCTACTTTGGATTACTTCTTCAGCAGTGGTAGATTTTTTTAACTTGTTTTGACTATATAAACTCTGCCAGTACAGTAAGATAAAATACATGTTAAAAATACATTCTCTGAAAAGCTTAAATACCTTATGCAGATTAAGATTTTTAGATACTTTTACAGGAAAACAATAAAAAATTGTTATCAAGAATAACATTTTTGTCCTAATATCAAATGTCTTAGTAGAAAAAAGCAATTATGATCTAATGTGAATTTTCTTAATAAAAAATATGATCGTACCTGGTAACGTGCATGTAAAATGACTAGAAATAGCATTTTAGCTTAGCATAAATCTGACAATTTACACAAGGTTTATGTCTATTTCTTGTGCTCCAAACATACTTCAAACTTACTTCTCTGTCTGCTCATATGAATGTAACACATCATAAGTGTTTCACTGCTGATCAATTGCACTTTGGATCGCATCATTTATATGTATACATGTTTTACATCTGAATGGAGTCAATATTAAATTAAACAAATTACAATAAAATGCAAAGTAATCTCTTCATTAATCAAAATGATCACAGCATGGTCACACACACTTTTAATTATATCAGAATATTCCAAATGGACACATTGTTTTCCCTTTTGATGTTTAATTAATTGTTATTTAAAATATGATGCAGTGCTGGCTGACATTTTCAGATGGTCCCTTACCACACCTTCCACAGTTTTAGCACATTTTAGGACAATTTGTGGGCTTTTCAAATGGTCTCTTACCCACCTTGGGGCCAAAATTTATAAAGAATACCAAGGTTAAATTAACATTCTTGAACGAGTTTGCCATGTTGCCACTGGACCAGCTTAATAGGGGACAAATCCTGTCCCCTATTGACTAGATACAGGACGCATCATTTCATCTTTAAATGTGAGACGATCCTGTATTTTACAGGACGAGTGACAACCCTACCTGTTATTTAACACTTTCACTCATGGATTAAATTAATCATGGCTGAATGTGAATAGAACGTTTCTGTAATGGCATCAGTAACTTGTAATTATTGGGTTTGAAAAATGCTGCATCCATGCCCTTAGGTGTCAGTGTAATCCAAGACTACATACACAAACATTAATGAGCGCACTCTTAAACTAGGGAACCCAATCCTGCATTTGTCCAGCATTCCAACAACATTTTGTGAAAGTTGCCTAAGAGCATGAAAGTGTTTGCGTGTGTTTACCTTGTGCACCCTCTCCTAATATCTGTCTCAGCTTTGTAGCTTAGGGCATTTTGAGGTTGAGAGAGAAAGGTTGAGACAGAATCTTAAGAAGCAGGATATTTGATTCTGATGTAAGGCCTTCTGTTGCTATTGATTTCTGTTTCTTTCCTCAGGATGAGTGCAATTTTTTGAAGCCACTTTTCACCTCGGCGATTTACTGTAGTTCAATGTTTCCCTTCTTCTCAATGCTGCATGTTTTTGTGGAAGTGGTGTGTATGTGTGTGGTAGTGGAGGGTGGGGGTGGGGGTGATTCTAACTCTGCTCGGGAAATATGTAATATTTCAAATGTGTTAAATATTTTAGTGTGATAATGTGAACACACCCATACAGTATACACAAGTATGCAAAAAATCCAAGTCTCTAACTGAATACCACGCTTGAGTTACCGTGACCCTTTAAAAGGCGAAGAGCCGGTTCTTCCTAATAAAGTCTCTAAGCCTTCCATTAGCTCAGTGTCAACCAGTATTACAGGTGCTGTCTTATTCTCATCCTGATTTATCATTTGTAGTTTTACAGGTAGTTAGGCTTACATGTTTTCATTCATTTGTTAAATTCAAACATTGTGTTTAAATGTTCAAACATAGGTCAGGACATTTAGGCCTTTGTAAATGAGGGATTAAGGTGTATGTCTTGGTACACCCTTGTTTTATGTAAGAAATAAACAGGGTAAGATATAAACAAACAGATTAATGATCTTTCAAGTGTCCCAAGCTATTGGCAAAGACGAAGCTCTCTAGCATGCGGCAACGACTCTTACAGGGAGTCGGTCTCACTGAACCAGTCAGTCTGGCAATGTCTATAGAGCAGTCATGGATATAGAGCAACATTTATAAGGACGATTGCACCTGCAGCACATCACTGTATTTCTCTGTTATTGAAGTGAAGCATATGGAGAAAAAGCACAATGGTGCAATGGCCGTCTATCAAATCCACTTAAAGAATGAACGGATAAGGGGACTTACTGGGCTCATCTTTTGTTTGCCCGCTCCTGTGTGTCTGGATCCTGCTACGAGTACTACCTAATCCTATCAAAGGCAGAGCATAGCCACCCCTGCATCTACCAGAAGGACCACTGATTATTGAACGGAAGATTAGGATTACGCAGGCAACAGATTGGGACTGATTGAAATACTCTAACCCCCTCCAAATGAATAAATAAGTAATCAAAAAGATTAATAATAGGAATAGATAAGAAAAAATGTGCATCAAAACATAAAAGCAAAAGTGAAATAGCTGTTTAGAGGCCAGATAAAGTGTCTCTTTGAAATGTACAGAATAATATGACATGAACTGATTACTGGTTTTACATTTCAAATACAAAAAGTTGGTTTCCACCCATTGCACAGGCCCTCAGATGGTATAATCGGAGTCGAGCTGCTCAGATTCATGGGGCTAAATCTTCTAAAATCCAGGCTGCATGCTGGAAGCTTAGAGTCTGACCGGCTCCAAATCCTGAGGATGGACAGAAGATAAAGAAAGAGGAGGAGAGCTATTTTTAAGTGCCTAGTCACGTATGGTTGTTTATTTGTGATGTGGCACGATGTAAAGTGTTTATTTCATACACTTCTGTAGTGCCCCCAGAAAGTATTTGGACACTTATATTTCACGTAAAAATAGATGAATCTCTGCATTGTATTAAAGCAATGTCACACGAGGAAGAGTGCCATATGGCCCTATATCAGCACAGCTGTGAATCTGCCATAGGGATAAATGAAAAGGCAGGAATGAATGAAAAGACACAAATCTAGCTGCTTTTAGACATATGTGCTGCTCTTACACTTTAGTTTAGAACACCACAAACACAAGCAGAATGATACAAACAGTAAATCATTCCAGTGCTGATGGTGTTAGCTATCAGGATTCTTGGAACACCTCTCATTCAATCAGATATTAGGACCGAAATAGCTGTTGTATAAAACATATGATCAAACCAATAGCTTCTCTTAATACAGTTTATAGCACAAACACACTTTTAAAGTACAGTATAAAAAAACGAATTTTCTTTATATGTACACTAAAATGAAATTGAGACGTTGGCTAAATGTTGAGATGTTGGCTAAAATTTGTTTAGAAAAAAATTGGCTAAGACAAGTTAGTTCAGAGAAAAGGTCTGGCATTTTTTCATATTGTCTTATGCAATGACATTCAGACATGTTCAAGTGTGGTTTAAGTGTCCAGTAGTGTCAAAATACTTTGCATCTGTTTCAATTTATCTAATTTTGTTTTCCCTTTCTTTTATCATCCATGTGAAAAAAAGAAAACAAAATTACATATACATATATATTATTATTATTTTTTTTTTATATATATATTTTATTTGTTATTATTACTATTATTATTATCATTATTATTTTGTTTACATTTTTATTTCTGAAAGTCTGACCAGTACATCATGTCCTGCGGACATTCCCTCTTGAATCCAGTCTGTTGGACAGTCACTCATGCTGCCATTCAAAGCTGTCACTGAAGGCTGTATAAAAGGTCACACTGGAAGGCTTCATGCTTCCCTATTACAACACTGCCCATGGATGAATGATACATGCAGGTCAGAATGGGCAAGAGCCTGCAGTCTCACACATCCTCTCCAACATCATACAGAACTTTACAGAACTTTACACAATGTCAAACCTATACTGCAAAACTGAATGTTGGTCTTCTTCCTTTCGTTCTTTCTGTCTTTCTTTTTTTCTTTCTTTCTTTCTCCTATGTTTGGTCTCCATATACTTCAGACATATACAAATGAAATTAACATTAACTAAGATTAATAAATGCGGTAAAACTATTGTTCCCCTTCTGTCACTCACTCGACGTTGTGCCGAATGAAGTGACACAAGGGGTCTTCCTGGGATGCCAAACGTACCTCTGAACCTCAGAAAAGGCCAATGTCAAGTTGGCTGACAGAATTTGCATGCCCCGCCCCGGACATACGGGTATAAATGGAAGCGGGTTAGCAAGTGCCAGTCAGAATTTTTCTTCGGAGCTGAACGGTTATGCAACAGCAAGCTGACTTTACCACTGTTTCACTCACCTCTACTGGCGATAAGCACTGCTGCTGGATCTACGGCGTGTTTCCAGCTGGCGTTCTCTCTCTCTGCACGCTGTGCAGTCTACACCCCTGGGCACTTCAACAATGCTTTCATTGCCTGAAAAGAGTTTATTTCCTCTAAAAGAGTTTGAGTTACCACTCGTAAAAGAGCAATGCACAGCAGGTGTTGAACGTCCTTTTCAGGAGGCATCCTTTTAAAGATGTCTTTCCACCTCTGTGTAGTTCCTGGATGCGGTTAATTTCTCTCCACTTCTGACGGTCATAAAAGCTGCCTTGTGTGCCTGGGCTACGATCACATGCAGACAGCGTTTTATGAATGGTTCATGTTCTCAGTGCGTGAACATAGCCATGGCAACATTGTGGTCGCGGCTTTCTTTTCTCACGAGAGAAAGCCACTACAGCCGCCCCCAATTTTTACCATAGCTCAATTTTTTGAGCTATGGTAAAAATATTTTATAGATATCGTTTTATCTATCAAAGTGACTGACATTATCTGTCAGTGTTTAAAAAGTGGAAGTGTAACTGAACCTTTTAAATTAGATAGACATTAACTTGACAACTCTTCTGGAACTATTCGACCTGCATAAACGAGTAGGCCTAGTCATGCAAGCCATATGTATAAATGTATGTAGTAAATGTTTCTACATTCAAATGTGATATATTACAATTTTATTACATTGCTGCTATAATAATGGACCATTTCAAAAGTTTACGTGATCTGGCTCTCGTTTTTCTTTCCCTTCTACTTAAGAGTTCCCACTCTGTGGTGGAGCGGCTATGTAATTTTATTATTGTGAATTATTTCAAAAATTTATGTTACACAATGCTGTTACCACACATAGTACAAATGTGAGCTTTTGGAATATAAAATCAGAGATGTGGATTCAGATGGTAATTAAATTACCAAACGACCTTGGTGTTTGTCAAAAAGCAGTAGTTCATTTGGCTGGAATTTTTCTCATGGGAGGTGGGTGAAAAACATAGACATTTTGGATTCAGATGGCAATAAAATCACTGACTACCCCCTTTAAATGCTGGAATTACCTCACATCCCATGTAAAATAATTGCTGTCTGGATAAGGCTTATGAAACACACATCTCCCTAACCTCCTCAGGGAAAAATGTTTGACACACACAATGTATGAAATTGAATTAAGTTACTCAGCTTAATCAGCTGCAGATAATAAACTTCATGTTTATTAACATGCATAATACATGGCAGCAAAACAAAAACTTACTGAATGAACTTATATTCAATTTCTAATTCAGTGCAATTTTAGTGATTCATTTTTGGAGTTGATTGTTTAGTTCAAGAGCGTAGCTTTGAGGTCAATAATCCAAAAGGAGGTGAAATTAACTCCTCAAATTAATTTTTACCTGTTCCCAAACCCCTTCTGTCTCTGAAACATAGTGATGGCTTCTTCTCAGTCTGTAGCATTCATGATGGGTGGTGTCTTGCTACCTGCAATCTTGTGCACTAGCATGCCAGGTTCGTCTCACACAACTCCACCTCTCTCTCTTTTACATAGCAGTTGAACGTTATACAGCATAATTAATTGGGAAAAGATCTGCTAAATTGTCAGAGACTAAATAGTTAGATACTTCTTTCTTTAGGAGGTCATGAAAAAGATTGATTCTTTCCTTGTTATCCCCATTTGTCTCCCAGATAATGAATACACAGTGCTGATTCAAAACAAATCTGCAAATTTCATAGGCTCTTTGTAAAATAAAGATACATTTTTAAGAAACCTATCCGAGTCACATTTATAAGCAAGTTTTTTGGTAGATTTTAAAACAGAGGGGTGTCTCGATCATCTGCCTCTCAATCTTTTACTCGCTTTAATACACACACACACACACACACACACACACACACACACACACACACACGCACGCACACACAGAGGAACAGCAGGGTCTGATCTTGCCCAGGGCACACAGAGTCGTGCTCACAGAGTGGAAAGGAGCCAGTGATTGTGGAGAGGTCCCATAGTGCTCCGAGGCTGCACAGTATATGCGGGTATGTGTGTATAGTGACACTAACACTCCTTAGGGGATGGAAATACACATCTTGGGTCAGCTGCTGTCACTGGAGCACATCCACTCATCTGGAAGAAGAGAGCACATCAGGGCTAGTGGTAGACAAATAAATTACAGAATACATCTATGTGTACAGCTGAAAAAGTAAACCTCTATTGGCATTACTAAATAAACTAAGTTCATAGCATTGATTCATACAAAAAAATGTCTGACCTGGGATTAGATTTTATTTATTTTTTCTCATTCTGAGCAGAAACCGTATTTTTACGGTCCAGCTCCAGCATTACACAACCTTTCCAAATGGTATTCGGTCACAGAACAAGAGAACAGTCAATAACTCTCTTTTGTGCAATAATTACATTATTAAATGGTTAATATTTAAATAATAATAATGCTTTCCCTCCTCAAAAAAAGTGTTAATTTTCAGTTTATGTTCCTTGAACCATTTCTAATCCCTGTGCCTGACAATTAATCAGAACCATCCTACACTCAAACAATCCTATTACACATTATTTAACCAAGTAACAAGCTCAGTGAAATGAAAGGAAATGAAAAATAAATAGATCAGAGCTTTCAAGATCTAATTGAGGTCTAACCAGGTGTGTACTCTGTTTCTGACAGCAGTCTTCACAGTAAACATTAGTTTTAACAAGAAGCAACAGAACACACAGTTGCTACCGAAGCATGTCAGTTTAATGACCAATGCCAGTTCATGTGAAAGACACACATTTTTTCTCCATCAACAAGCAATTATCTGCCTCTCTCTCTCTCATTTTCCCTCCTCACACTTGATCAAAGAATGTTTTTATAGACTGTGATCTGATGAGTAGAAAACAGTTGAAGTAAGGAAACAGTCACTTAGCATCCTTCCTGCAGATCTGTATGATCACCAAATCCTCGGGCTTGTGATATTTGTATCGATCGTTAGTTTCCCTGTGCTTGATTGGTTTTAATATATTTTGATGTTTTGATGTGTTGACATAAATTAATAAATTACTCTTGCTGTAATTTTTTTTAAAGTAAAACTGTGGTGTAATATCGAAGCTAGAGTGCACCTTTCTAATGATGTATTATTGTTTGTCACAATTAAATAAGAGTTGTATGGTAATACCATGCATTAAATGTAAACAATGCCAATTGGGAAGGGCCCATTCTTTAAATGAACCCCCACCATTCCCCTTGATTTTTTTTTTTTTTTTAAATTGACCACTGCTGAGAGCTGTATAATAAAAGAGGTCAAATTTTACAGACACTCATACACATCACACAAGCAGACTTGCTGATTGAACCCTGAATTTGGCACAACATATCATTTAAACAACCTCTGTCCCATCAAAGCTTAATCCGAAAAGAAGAAAAAAGATGGATGGCAGAAGATGAGAGGGAGGTACAGAGAAAAACATGAGAGATGAAGAGGCTCTGTACAAGCTAAGAGGATTAATAGTCATATGTTGGCATGGAGACTAAGTTGGCCACACTATTAGACAACCTTGCCTTTATTGTATCAGCCTTTTCCATACAGAGTCTGATGAGTGTGCTGTCGTCTGAGAACATCCAAGGCAGGAAGTGAAGAAAGAATGAAAGAGAAGCAAGCATTAAACACTCCAGTGGTCTGAAAAGTCTATGAAGTCACACACGTCTCTTTCAGATCCAGTGCCTCGACAGTTACAGATATTTTCCCCTCCTCTCTCAAAGTCATTGTCAGTGCCGTCTGGAACTCTAAACAGTCACTCTCAATGCTTTTGTCTCTGGTCTGGATAGATCCTTGACATTATGGTGGTTACAGCTGAGCACTCATGGATGTAATATTGGGGAGAGATCTCAACCAAGCCCACACACACGGAGCCTGAGACTGCGCAAGGAAGCAGAACACAAAGGAACTTTGCGCACAGACCTACTAACTGACCACCAGTGTCCCCAGGCCCTTCTTTGCATAGAGCAAAGCTGAGCTCTATGGTCCCTGGACCCATCTGCACATACAATACAAGCTGATCACTATGTCCCCCGGGTCTCTCTGTGTTTACAGTGAAAACTGTCCACTAGGGTAACCAGGGCTGCTCAGAACATATAGTGCAAACTGGCCACTAGGATCCTGGGCCTCTTTGTGAGTATAGTGCAAACTGACCACTAGGGTCCCCAGGCCCCTCTGCACACACAATTCAAGATGACCACTTGGGTCCAAGACCCCTCTGCGCATAAAGCACAAACTGACCACTAGGATCCCTGGCCCCTTGATGCTTAGAGTGCAAGTTGACCACTAGGGTCACTGGGCCCATCTGTGACACAAATTGCAAACTGACCACTAGGGCCCCAGGGCTCCTTTGCGCATAATGGGTAAACTGACCACTAGATCCCCTGGGCCCCTTTGCCCAGACAGCACAAGCTTACCTCTAGTGGCCCTGGTCTCCTCTGTGCATAGAGCAAAGTTGACCACTAGTGACCACATTTTCATGGCTGGATTATAGAGCAGACAATGGGGCCAATGTACTGGGCCCTCAGATTGTCAGAGGCCTCCAAAGCCTCAGCCCACAGAGCCCAAGAATGCCAGGGGAAGCTGAACACAAAAGGAACTTTGCACATAGACCTACAAACTGACCACTATGGTCCAATGCCCCCTGCACATGAAACAAAGCTGACAACTATGGCTCCCTGCAGTTCCTTGATGTGTACTATTCGAGCTGACCCTCTGTTCATACATCATGTGCTGACCAATAGGGCCCCCAGCTACTGTTTTTGGTTGTCTGATGTTGGCCTACCCAAACACACTCTGCCTATTTTTTTTGCCATTTTGCCCCTAAGGTAAGATCAGGGGTCTAAAACTAGGGATTTCTTCCAAAGATGTGTGCCCAGGGGCATATTTAATGCAGCAAGACATGACAAAATTGGCCTTGCATGCTAGCTGTGATTGGCCAGCGAGAAAAAGCTAAACCATGACTGACAGATGGGTTGTCTCAACCGATGCTGTGCCCTGTTTGGTGCCAAGGGTACCACCTCTATCACAGGCACTCTTCCTAGTTTCTGGCAGGCAAGCCCAGACACACACATACACCATTATGCTCTCTCTTACTGGTACCAGGTACCCTCACTTTGCTTAAATGTCCCATCCTGGGACAATGGCACGCAAACACATGTAGCATGCAACCATGCTGAGTCGTCTTACTGTGTGGAGATAATAACAAATGGTGCTTATTTGGTCGACCGTCAAACCTCTCCTGGACTACTGTTAGCATGTTTCTCGCAGAGCCGTATGTTTCACAATATGGAAAATAATCTACTAAAGACCAAAACAATTCAGATTCAGCCATGTATGGACAAAAGCAAGACATTGACTGTCTCATTCCTTTATGAAATTCAATGTTTCTGAAGTCTTTGCTGAACTGTATGGTCGGTGTCTGACTGAACTATTACAAGGCCACAAAAGCAAATTACACCATTGATTATCTTAGAGACAACTCGAAACATAAAGCAAACAAATTGAGCTGTTCTGCAATCAAGCCAAAGTGAGCGAGCCATACCGGTACATTTATCTGACAGTTGATTGTCTATAAACTTTCATCATCTCATGTTCATCTCATAAAATCTGTGTTGCCATGGCACTTCCCCAGCCATACATCACATTTAGTCATTCTGCTGTTGATATGAAATGGAGGATATGGAGATGTTGTACGGCCAGTACTTTGTTCTCACTGTTAGACTGAGAGACACTTTTATTTACAGCTGTGTGATGAGTGGCTCGGTTATGATTGTTAGACGATGTGAATAATGGTCATAAGAAAATAGACAAATGGAGCAAGAGATAGATAAAGACATCAACAAACAATGATACGTCAGTGCAAGTATGATCACATTTTCATGGCAGACGCCAGTGAAATATTTATCCTCCTTCTGAGATACATAGAGGGAGAGAGAATAAAAGGCGACCCCTTATAAGAAATTGTCATTATTGCAATTTTGACAGACAGCTTAGTCGTTTTACTTGGCAACGCTCAGGCAGACTTATAGGTTTGCCAGTTATGCAATAAAAGTGGATAAAAGAAATGTACTGTATAAATAAAAATAGAGGGAGGAATATATCTACTTTATTTTCCAACATGCTCAGGAGATAGCGCCCACAATAAGCAAATCACACCACCATCTCTCTCTCTATCTCTGTCTCTCTCTCTTGTATTCTCCCTCAATGTATTCCCTTTTTTTCTTTTTCACGGTGTTTGGTGAGGGATTAGAGCTCTTGAGCTATGTTTAAATGGTGTTTATGCAAATAATCACTAGCCTCAGCACAATTATTTAAAGTGCTAACAACAGTGAAATACATCTCCCTCAGCCTGACAGCAGTCACATTTCCACTTACTGTGGCCATCTGGCTGTGGTGCGAGACGTTTTTACTTCCTTTTTCTGTTTAAAGGTCGCTTGATATTTTTGAACATGATCTCTGTTGATTATCCCTGTATGTCGCCAATGCTCATAATCAGACCACAGTCGAAAAACTGGGCTCCCTAGTTCTCATTTTTGTCCAATTGGGGACTTTTTGTTTATTTTTCACCAATTTATACACTAATCTGATGTATTATAAAATCAATTAATGTAGTGGCTTAAACTGAGTTAATCATCTGCATAAATATGAATATAAAATTAGAATTATAAAAAATCTCTTCTCCCTTGCCATTTGTTCCAACGACAAAATAAAAAATTAATAAATAAATATATATATATATATATTAGGGCTGTCGATTTAACGCGTTAATTCAGTGCGATTAATTTGACAAAAAATAACGCGTTAAAAAATAACGCAATTAATCGCATGCCCACTGACCATAATAAGGACGATTCCTGAGAAATGCAAGCTTGTAGTACAACCTGTTTACTCCAGAGGGCAGTAAGTGAAATTTCAGCTGTATGAGCAACACACAGTTTATACAGTGAACAAAACACTTCAGAAGGCAGTGTCACTAATCGATCCACAAACATGCATTACGTTCTTGCGTTCATAACACTCGAAGGAGCACAAATGCGATCTAAGGGATCTCAAGATGTGTTTAAAGATTGAGTATTAAACTATATTTAACTTGACACAGTGACCTAAAAATGTTATGTTTATGACGCAACACACCCGAGACGTCTGACATAGGTGTAAATTGACGGGCCCTTAAACAGTAAACATAATACATCTCCAACTGATTGACAAATTCACTTGTGAAATGGATTGCTGTGAACTGTATGCAAATGATTGACTTATGATCAATAATTTGGTAGTAAACAATACATTGTATTCTAAAGCCGCTTTTTGTATTGTCTTATCTATGATTAACTCTTCTGCTGCATTTTAATTATCTGAATAATTATATATATATATATATATATATATATATATATATATATATATATTTAAATATTTAAAGATAACTATGTATAATTATATATTGATATAAATATGTATAATCATTATATATTGAGTTATTGTTATATGAGGGGCTTTCTCAGCAAATATTTGTATATGCGATTAATTGCGATTAATTAATCGGAATACCATGTAATTAATTTGATTAAAACAATTTATTGATTGACAGACCTAATATATATATATATAGTCACTCCCTCAGCTGCCGTATTTGAAACACCATTGCAACAGTGTTGACTATTATTTATATACAGTATATTTATATATACACTATGTTTATATAGTATATTCATTTATGTATTGGCTATACATCTATACAGTAGTCGTCTGTATAGAGCTGAGGTGGCCAATGCATCCGCCATCTTTAGAATCAAACCTCATTCTGAGGGTGAGAATCACTGGATTTTGGGCTGGAGAGATATAGGAAGGGAGGTGGAGAGGTGTGAGAACAGGTAGAGGGCTCCTGTGGCATAAACAACAATAGTACATCACGTCAGGAGGTAACCTCTGCTGCAGGTGCTCATGGGAACGTGCTAAACGGGTGCAGTGGCAGGCTGCGAGCCTCATTAGACCCAGATGCTGCCCGACACACTCACGGGCCTGCACACACACGCTCCGACAGATGTCGAGGTGGCAGAGGTGAGGATCAGGATTAGGGAAGGGCTCTTGTCTCAGTGATTAGATCTGCGAAAACAGCTTGAGCAAGGCCACTAAAAGCCCCAGTGGATGCACCTGAAGCCATAAACCATCGACCGTGTGTATATATGTGAATGTGTACCCATAAAAGCCATACTGACTTCATTATAATCGAAATATGGTTCTATCTAATATGGTTCTAATAAATTATATTGTATTAATGCTGTCTTTTTCTTGTAATATCATCACAAACACATACCCAGTAATGCACAACCACAAAGTGTCAAAATTCCTAGTCAGAGTAGTGGCTTAGAAGAGTCATGCTCATGTGGGAGATTGGTATTGAATCCAGTCTGCACTGTGCATCCTCTCTTTATCCTTTTCTCTCGCGTTTCCACTTTTGTTATCGTTAAAATGGCAAGTTTTAGGCAGGGCTATCTGTTTGCCAACCAATGGAGGATGGGTGGCATAAAAACAGTTATTATTTTTGCAATTCCATACAAAAAAAATCACACACTTTCCCTTCAAGTCAGCCTAAATAAAGCACACCCAATCAACAGAAAGGACTTTGCACAGTTGCGTAATTTACACACCTTACACCTGTGCATTAAAAACGATGGGTCAGCAGCAGGTTTTGCTGAATAAAAAGCCAGTGCGTTGCCTTTAATGCAGTGATAGAAAGTCTGTGTCTGTATTAGTGACACACGGTATCCGTAAGGCGTGCACACTGGTCTCTGGACAGATTGCAGCAGCTGGTGTTTGTGTCAGCAGGGTACAGTGAAGCAGTGGCTGAAACAGTTACTGTGTAGTGCCTCATTGCCTACTGATGAGATGAAATGTCAGTAGCATTTTTCCTGCTGATCTGCACCCGGTAGGCAAGCTGTGCCTACTGTGTTAGGAGTCTGTGTCCTAACATTGTGAGGGTCCTCTGGATCAGTCATTGGCTGTAAAAGCAGCGTGGACCGGAAGGAATTGTAGTGGAAAAATATTGGAGTTGCTCTGTTTTGTGTAACAACACGTGCATCACAACATGATGCAGCATAATAACTTAGCAATGGGTAACTGGGCCAGCATGGCCTAAAACTTTTTTGGGGCTTTTTTATTTTTGTGAGCATTTGTGCTAGGCTGCTATTATTATGGACAACATCGCAGAGAGCAAACACTTTTGAGAACACAACCATCTGTTCTGTGCAGTCGTACAAGTGTGACGTAAAAGGGGCAGGTTTGTTCAAATCAGTCTCTGAATTAACTTTGCAAAGACACTGCATCTGTACCAAAACTTAGTGAGCTGCCACACTATCTCCTGCCTACATAGGAAGCTGCCATCTTTGGCAGTATTTTAACTCAAATGGCGCCTCAAAAGAGACCAGTTTGGAACACTCTTGATTGATAGCAAAGCCATGCTTCATTCAGCGCAAGGGAGACTGCTTTTGCAACTGCTTTCAATACAGGTAACATTAGAGGAATGACACAATACTCTAATGAGCAAAAATTTGCATTGCACACACACATTTTGGGTAAAATTATATAAAAAATGTTTTATCAATTATGAGTCTATTTATACTCAAAATTAATCTCGCTTTTTACGCCATCTTGGATATATTTTTCCACCTAGCTCTTCACATTGCGTTCTGGAATCGCCTACCCGGGGAAGCATACATACAATGATACGTTATAATTTGGCCAAAATTAGATATCTTAGGAGAAAACATAATTAAGATACCTACCTTTTAGAACAGCCTTTGCTTCGGGAACGCACCCATGATGTCTTAAAGTGCTGCCTCTGGAGGCAGCTCGCTAGGTTTTGGAACAGACCCACTGTACCCTCTTGAAAGTTTTGGACATACTCTGTGTGCACCAAATGAAATACATGTCTTGTTATGAAACTGAATATAAAGCTTAAGAAACTGTATTACTAAAAATACAAATGGTAACAACAGCTAAATAAATGTGACAATAAACTCTGTTCAAACACTACAATAAGGTTGCATTCGTCAACAATAGGTAATGCATCAGGTATCATAAACTAACAATCAACAATGATTTTTGTATAGCATGTAGTCATGTTAATTTATCAAAATACTGTTGTTCATTGCTAGTTTATGTTACTTCATAATGCATTAAGTAATGTTAACATATACTTATAACTTTTTGGTGCTATAATGTATTTGTATAAATTAACATAAACCAAGATTGATAAATATAACAATATTGTTAATTGTTAGATCATTTTAACTATTGCTTTAATGTAAAAAATAAAAAATATATATATATATATAACCATATTGTAAAGTGTTAGCGTTAAAATGCCAGATAAACAGTAAAAGTTAAAGCTCGAATCACAAATTTTCAATGGATAGAGCAGGTTTTTGGTCTTGCCCCTTTGCTCTTCTCACCACCTTATGTTGTTTACTTATATTCGTCCAAAGATATGTTTTAATTGCACTTTTATTCCTTAATATGACTTTTTCATAGAGATATTTTGCATGGAATGTATTGCGTTCCAGTACATGAGTAGTAAGTCGTATCTATCCTCTTGTAGGTGCTGTAACGGGCGTTGACCAAGAGAAGGGGGCCGGCCAAAAAAGACTGCCTTAAACATTCTTCTTTTTCCAAAATATTTTTCTCCTAAGCGTACTTTTTTTTTTTTTTTTTTTTGCTCTACTGAAGTAGGACAGAGCTTGCCTCTTGTCAAAGATTACAATAACACATATCTCTTTATCTCTGAAATATAAAAAACTACCCTTTTTTGTTGCACATAAACAATGAGAAAACCAAATGGACAAACTTGGAGAGGAAAAGCAAACTGAAAACTGTCTTTTCAAATGGACATGGCCGTCTGTTCGCTGAGGTTTATCAACCCACCCTGATCATTTTTTTTTGTCCATAGCTTTTTGGGAGCGGATATCTCTCTTGTCAAAGGATACTGCAAGTGTTTGGAGTTGGATCTACTCTAACCAATGGATTTGTGATATTTTCATTTTTTTGCCTGTCCTCAGCTGTGCATTTCTCCCCTTTGCTATGAACTCTTTTGTATGGACCCCCTCCTCTCTTCTCCTGTCCACTTTGAACCCCATTGGAGTCTTACTAACATTGTAATCATCCAGGGTTTGGTAGGTATGTCTTTCCTATGTCCCTCTCCCTTCTTTTCAATATGCTCTCTTTTATTTTCTCTCCCCTTCTGCCCTCTCCTCTCCTTTCTCCTCTCTTTGTCTCCCTTTTTCTGTCATGGCCAGACCCATTCACGTCCATTGAAAAATCACCTAAGAGGACTTAATAGCTCCTCTGTAATGCACTCTGACCTTTTATCAAATTGAGCGACAGAAGCATTCTTCCTTCCATAACTCTCAGCCTTTTTCATTTCGCTCCATAAAAAGGAGGGAATGTTTCATAAGAAAGAGGAGACTGCATTGCAGCTGAATCAAATGAACACTTTGCACTTCTTTTCATTCATGTCTCCCCTCCAAAAGACTCTAAGTGAAAAGAAGCGTGAGCGAAAATTATGCTTAGATGAGAGCATTATCTCAGTTTTGGCCTCTCCAGAAGTGCGCGCTCACAAACCCAAATGGAGCTCAGTGACATAGAGAGTCAGGCGAACGCATTTGTTAATTAGATTTGGTGACTGTAACATAACATAACAGACTCCATTCCAGCCTCGCTCTCTCACTCTCTTATTCTCCTTCTCTCGCTTTCTCTTGCTCTGAAGGCAATGGCTTCTTTGCCACACCAGTCAATGACTGTGCCACAAAGTAACACAAACACCAAATACACATTTGCCTTTTGATGTGACTATTGTAGACATTGACATTCCAGCATATTTATATGCGGAACATGTGTATATATGTATATAAAACTAGCCTTGAATGATATTTATCATATATATATATATATAAATATACAGTACATTTACCTAACAGTATGTCCATAATGTGAAAACACAATTTATGACCACATATGGAATTTTTCTTCTCTGTGTGTCTGAGACAATTCTTACAAAAACAGTAGAGGGGAAGGTTAGATTAATGCCATGAGTCATTTACTAACATTAAGCCAGCGATAGAGATTCTGTTGTCTATGCAGACTGTCTAGCAGAAAGTGCTGTTCTTGTGAATGTACTTTGTATTCTGCCATTTTTAGGACAATAAATGGAGTTATCAACATCTGGTTGCTGTGTATGTAGTTTTACTGATAAATGAGCATTTATACTGCTGTTTTTGTACTTCCCTTTAGAAAAAGTACAGTGATGACATGGTTTTTTAAATGACACTTCAAAGCATTTTGTGGTACTACCATGCAGTGTTGGATAAATTACTTTAAAAATAGTAATCCACTACAGATTTCTAATTATTTCTCAAAACTTATAACCAGATTACTTTACTAACTTCTTTGAAAAGTAATCCCAATACTAATTACTTTAAGTTACGTTTTAAAACACTTCTCTACTCACCAAATTCATAATGATGTTTATATTTCTATCTTGTTCATTGTTACACACAAGTCATACACTCAGCACCTCACATTTCTCTTTCACAATGACTTGTTACAGGGCCATAATTCATAATATATTAGAAAATTACAGTAATTAATTACCCAACACTGCTACCATGATACATGTGCTATCTATCTATCTATCTATCTATCTATCTATCTATCTATCTATCTATCTATCTATCTATCTATCTATCTGCCCGCCCGCCCGCCCGCCCGTCTGGCTTTTTCTGTCTGTTTGTATGTCTGTAATATACAGTATATGTTTATGCATGTGGTTTCTTTTTTAATGTTACAGGAATCGAGGATTTGTCAGATATGACAACTGCAAAAAAATGCCAAGAGCTGATAAAAGCTCTTTAAATACAGTCTGCTGTAAAAAACACACATGAATTGTTGATTGGATGAAAAGACCTTTTATATGTGGTAAGCAGCTTTATAGGTTTTGTATATTTCATTCTTAGTGTCTGTTGAGATCAATGATATCTTATTTTCTTTCTCACAGAGAAAAGAATAACATTCCAGTATTTGCATATCAGTACCCAAACTGGTCAAGGCGATACTACAAAATCATACAATAAATAACATTTTCCATCCGTATATGTGGCCACACAAGTATGATCAAATACAGCACACATAATATGCAGTGTATGCGAATACATGTACAAAGCTTCCTGCTTTTTCAGAAAGTGAAAAAGATGAAAAATTGCAAAACTAAAATTACTTGAACACTCATTACATAGAAATTACAACTTCTGAACTTGTAAGTACGAACTTTCCAGGAGGACTTGAACGTATAGGGCTAGATAAATGACAAAAAAAGAAAAAATTGAATTTGAATTTAGCAAATTAACATTTTAGACCTGGCATTTAACTAAGTGTTATTTTCCATGGCGGATTTTATAGTTTTCAGTTTGAATTTCATAACTTTTTTTGTAGATGGGGAAAAAAAATGTTGCTTATTTTATAGATTTATATTTTTAAACAGCAGGTTTTGTTTCAGAATTTTTTTTAGAGTTGAAATTAGCTGTAAATATTCAGATTATAAAATCGTAGCTCAATAAATTTAATATTTAAAAATTCTATATAGAAATGCAAAAATTCAGATCTTACAGAAAGTAGGCAGGAGGTCAAGCATCAGTGTTCCACAGGGAAAAGCAGAGCGTTTCAGAGAAGTCATACGGAGCATTTTGGCCAATCATAGAGCTACAATGGCAATTCCAGCATTTTTTTTTTACATAAATGAGGATAACCCTCCGTTACAAACGTGACAGTTGTGAAAGCTGCACTTTCTTGATGAGGGGATCAAAATACTAAAACTTGCAACTTTGATCTCTGAGACATCTAAATTATATAACCATCAAGTCTGCATGATGGATTTAAATAATATTAAAATTGCTGCAGTTTATAGGTCTTCTTCGGGATGCTTTGATTTTTAAGCGATTTAGTGTTGTTAATGTCTGCACACCAGAGCAAAAGTTGGGAAAAACATTGGCTCACCATTTACCAAGCGGTGTGCTAGGAGAAAAACAATCTGGAATCATGTGTATCAGTCACATTAAGTCCTCTTTGTCAGAATGTTTATTTGTGACTCCAGCGCTGATGCTCCAGAAGCTTCATGCATCACAACAAATGGTGAAACAGAACACAGGTGTCTCGAGACACTTTTAAACTTAATGCAGTGTCTAAAAAGTGCGACGGTCCTGAGTAGTGGCATGGCGCAATGATCAAAGGCATCCATCCAGTGCGTGTTTACATAGAAAAACTATTTTAAAACAGTGCAGACACACATGTGAACAGTCTAGGGATGGGCGATACCACTTATTTTCTTTTCGATACCAAATACTATTAGGCCAATATCGCCGATATCGATAAAAATACTGATACCTCTATTAAATTGAATTTTTATGAATTGTTTGGATAAAATTAATAACTATTATTACTTCAATTTGTTACATATTTATAGGCCTAAACAGAAAATTATTAGGCTGCTTTGTTTACCCTTTAAAAAAATAGTTAGTATAAGCCACATATAAAACACCAAAATGAACCATAGATATTAATATATGGTTGCTATTAACAAAACCAAGTTACCTATCAGTAATGCTGTAGTAAAACCATGGTCAATTGTATCAAAATCTTGGTTACTGCCAAAAAGAAAAAGAAACAACATGGTCACTACAGTCGTGGTTACTAGTCGTGGTTAATACAACATTACTACAGTAAATGCATGGTAAGTTTTCCATAAGGGTATCATTTATTAACGAGGATTAAATATCATTATCAATGTTTTAACAACTTTGAATTAAAAAAAAAACCTGTAAAAATTGTCACATAAGCCCATTATAATAAGTTACGTCTAGGTGTGTTTTTCTGTCATTACCTCAGGAAAGCACTACTCCCTCTATAAATGAGCGCTGTGACTGAAAGGGTTAGCACTGTCTGCTGGTGTATTTTGCCATTTCTGCACGTA
Source organism: Xyrauchen texanus (assembly GCF_025860055.1). Lineage (NCBI taxonomy): Eukaryota > Metazoa > Chordata > Actinopteri > Cypriniformes > Catostomidae > Xyrauchen > Xyrauchen texanus. Next base: position 22,615,828 of record NC_068294.1, on the reverse strand, counting down.
AAGATGAGCAGAAGAAAAAATTGTTCCTGTGCCATGTAACTATTCGCTCATAATAATTTTTTCCACTACGAATCTTATGAGATGCAGTAACATAAATGTAATGCATTAACATAAATATTAAGATCACTGGTTAAAAAAAAATCTTCAGAATCGGTATTTTTATGTGAGGATCGATATTCTTGATACCACATCAGTATCGGAAGTATCGATAATTTTGTATCGATTCGCCCATTCCTAGAACAGTCTGTAACTCGCCCTATAACCTACTTTGAAAAACTGACCTGAACCTGGCCCAAAACCTGTAGGTTTGTTTCGGGTACCGTCGGACTCGGATTGGGTTGAAGAACTCTATGCAGTTGCAGAATAACCAAATCGTGATTTTGATATTGGAAAACTGCACATCCCTATTAATAACACATTATTATGAATCGGTTTATAATTAAGATGTACAATTTGCCGTGTCAGACATTGCTTCAAAATGTTCTTCCACTATTTGAAAAATCCAAAGAAATCTGCCAAGCATCCTGTAGCACATAAAGGTGAACATAGTCACGTCATGGGGGCCTCCACGGTTTACCAGCCCATGGGCCTCTCAGGTCTTAATCCGTCCTTGGTGATATGACCTTGCATAAATACAAAGCCGCTATGGTCTGCATTTTTAAATATATAGTCTGAATTGACCCTTTCAGTAAGCGCTGCGCAAGCGAGTGGCACCATAACGGGTGTAAAAGCGGAACAAGCAGAGTAGCACAGCAATTGTTCTCATATTACCGAGAAATCACAGTTTTTCAAAATGTTCCCCTCTCAAATGTTGGTTATAAAGGCAGTAGCTTGAAGCAAGTCACAGACCAAAGCAATAGTCAGTCATCTATCAGAATAATCAATAGTAAATGAAGGAGTGCTGATGTTTGTGATTCTCTCATTGACATACATATGATTTTATATAAAGCATCTGTAACGGTCACGTTCGTAACACATTTTAATTATAATTTAAAGTATAGAAGGGATACCATTTGTTCTTATCAAAATAAGTTAGCTTAGTGCAAAGATAGTGATATACTATTAACCTCTGAAACACAACAATATCATAAATGTGGCTCTTATAATGTAAACATATGGACTGTTATGACAAAGTGTACAAATGTTTTTTTCAGATTATTCCTTATCTCTTTGAAAAATTATTATTGTTAACATGCAATTAAAATAAATAGTCCTTCAAACCCCCATTTTGCATATAGCCTAGCTCTCTGAACATATTTTAGAAATGGTGCGAAAAGTGTCTTTGTTTTGTTCATTGTTTATTTTTATCTGTTTCTTTTCAAATTGAATGTGGTTTGGGGTTGGGATCCATGCATATTGCGTTCATTCGTTTTCCGTTTAGAAATAAATAAAAAAAATCAATTATGCTTTGAATTTTGTTTTGTTTTGTTTTTAATTTCAAAAGCAATAGTCAAAAATGGAAATAGGGCATGTTTGTTTTATTATTCATTTTGTTTAAAAAAAAATAAAAAGCAAGAAATTAGCTAATTTCTAGTGTTTATTGCTCATGGATATAAAATGTATGTATGGCTTCAATATTTGATTTGCACATGTGGGCGGGTCTGAAATGTGATTGGTCAACCTACTCTGTCATCTGTCCTGCCTCAATCAAACCGAATAACAATTCAACATGATACAGCTCTACAGATGGATTAATCAAATTTTTTATCCAGAACATTAACATTCTGCCAAATGTTTGACAGTTGAAAATTTATTACTACTCTGATCGTGTGCATAAAGCAGCCAAACAATTGTTTTTATTTACAGCCCACCAACCGAATGCAGCAACATATATTATGTCCCTGCATTACTGTTCATTTGTGTAGTGTAGCCAATGCTGATTTGGCTCAATATCGCTTGCTATAGATTTTTGTGATTTTTGTTCTCACTACAGTTTTCCGCTGAAAGTGTGACTATTTTAGATGGTATTTGTATGGACTTACTAACTATTAGCAATCTATATTCAAAAACATTACTGCCCCCTACTGATCATCTCTCTTCTTTGCCTCCTATTGCCATTTGATGCAACATGTTTGTTTGGTTTTTTTTTTGGTCACGCATTCTCAAAGGCCATATCTGTATTTTGTAAGGAGAAAATTCATTAGCCATCATATTTTACAATTTAAGTTTCTTTTCAGTGAGAAGAAAACAAACATGCGAGGGCACAAAGTTTAAAAACAGCATTAACCAGTAGGCTATTAACTCACAAATGGAAGCCTAGTTATTTATAATGAATACAAATGTGTGAATGTGTGGTAAAGTTTGGTAATTCACATCACAACATTTTTATAATAATCTATATTCTGGCTTTTAAACCTGGAGCTACGGCATCTTAGCAAGTTATTGCCACGTGAGTTGTTAAGTTGCTGGATAAATCCATTGTCTGGTTGCAAAAAATATTTAATAGAATTTAAACTATATATAGAATACACAATAAGACAATATATATATATATATATATATATATATATATATATATATATATATATATATATACACACACTCACCTAAAGGATTATTAGGAACACCAGTTCAATTTCTCATTAATGCAATTATCTAATCAACCAATCACATGGCAGTTGCTTCAATGCATTTAGGGGTGTGGTCCTGGTCAAGACAATCTCCTGAACTCCAAACTGAATGTCAGAATGGGAAAGAAAGGTGATTTAAGCAATTTTGAGCGTGGCATGGTTGTTGGTGCCAGACGGGCCAGTCTGAGTATTTCACAATCTGCTCAGTTACTGGGATTTTCACACACAACCATTTCTAGGGTTTACAAAGAATGGTGTGAAAAGGGAAAAACATCCAGTATGCGGCAGTCCTGTTGGCGAAAATGCCTTGTTGATGCTAGAGGTCAGAGGAGAATGGGCCGACTGATTCAAGCTGATAGAAGAGCAACTTTGCCTGAAATAACCACTCGTTACAACCGAGGTATGCAGCAAAGCATTTGTGAAGCCACAACACGCACAACCTTGAGGCAGATGGGCTACAACAGCAGAAGACCCACCGGGTACCACTCATCTCCACTACAAATAGGAAAAAGAGGCTACAATTTGCAAGAGCTCACCAAAATTGGACAGTTGAAGACTGGAAAAATGTTGCCTGGTCTGATGAGTCTCGATTTCTGTTGAGACATTCAGATGGTAGAGTCAGAATTTGGCGTAAACAGAATGAGAACATGGATCCATCATGCCTTGTTACCACTGTGCAGGCTGGTGGTGGTGGTGTAATGGTGTGGGGGATGTTTTCTTGGCACACTTTAGGCCCCTTAGTGTCAATTGGGCATCATTTAAATGCCACGGCCTACCTGAGCATAGTTTCTGACCATGTCCATCCCTTTACGGCCACCATGTACCCATCCTCTGATGGCTACTTCCAGCAGGATAATGCACCATGTCACAAAGCTCGAATCATTTCAAATTGGTTTCTTGAACATGACAATGACTTCACTGTACTAAAATGGCCCCCACAGTCACCAGATTTCAACCTAATAGAGCATCTTTGGGATGTGGTGGAACGGGAGCCTCGTGCCCTGGATGTGCATCCCACAAATCTCCATCAACTGCAAGATGCTATCCTATCAATATGGGCCAACATTTCTAAAGAATGCTTTCAGCACCTTGTTGAATCAGTGCCACGTAGATTTAAGGCAGTTCTGAAGGCGAAAGGGGGTCAAACACAGTATTAGTATGGTGTTCCTAATAATCCTTTAGGTGAGTGTATATATATATATATATATATATATATATGATACATACACACACACACACACACACACACACATATATACACACAGACACACATATACACAGACACACACATACACATATGTAGTGTAAATCTAAATACAAATCTGTTATATACAGTGCAAGGGAATGTAATGGCAGAAGAGGTTGGATGTGTTGGATAAATATAAAAAACTAGACTGTGATTTACACATAATTATTGCTCAATGGGGCAGTTTTAACTGTTCATGAGATGGATAGACTGAGGGAAAAAACTGTTCCTGTGACTGACGGTTCTGGTGCTCAGAGCTCTGAAGCATCAGCCAGAAGGCAACAGTTTAAAAAAGGTAGTGAGCAGGGTGAGTGGGGTCCAGAGTGATTTTTCCAGCCTTTTCCCTCACTCTGGAAGTGTATAGTTCTTGAAGGGAGGTCCGGGGGCAACCAATAATCCTCTCAGCAGTCCAAACTGTCCTTTGTAGTCTTCTTATATCTGATTTCGTAGCTGAACCATACCAGACAGTTATTGAAGTGCAGAGGACAGACCCAATGACTGCTGAATAGAATTGTATCAGCAGTGTCTGTGGTAGGTTGAACTTCCTCAACTGGAGAAGGAAATGTACCAGCTGTACATCATCGTACTATTAGCTAGGTAACTCCTAGCCAATCAGATGTAAGCCATTGCTTTATAAGTCTGCTCACATTATCACATTGCTGTTTCAGTGTGCTAACATGGCAACCTCCACCACCCCACTACCACCAGTTGAGTCCCGTCCTGCACGGGGATAGGCTCCTCGCATCCTGCCTCATATCTCCGGCAGGATACGACGGTACAACATCTTCGCACTGCCAGAGGGGGCATACGAGAGTCATTCATTTATGTTTATGTTCATAAAATAAATGTCATATTAAATTTCACTCAAGTCTGAGAGTCTTCCTGATAGAAGTACAACCTCTGCTGGGCCTGTTTCTCAGTGGAGTCAATGTGGATCTCCCAATTCATGTCCAGAGAGATGCTAGTGCCCAGTAACCTGAATGACTCCACTGCTGGCACAGTGCTGTTTAGAATGGTGAGGGGGGTCAGTGTTGGAGTGTTATTCTTAAATTCCACAATTATCTCCACCAGGGCCGTACTGGGAAGAGAAATTGGCCCGGGATTTTACATTGAATCTGGCCCAAAATTTGTAGAGCTGGGGGGCTGTCACTTTCCTTTTCTGCATATCGCTGCCCCCTTCAGCATGTCGTGGCGCCATGTTTTGGCCCATTTCTGGTCATTTTGTGGCCACCGACTGGGAAAAGTCCCGGTTCTCCCAATGTCCGGTCTGCTTACGTTACTTTGACTGGCTGGTGCAACCCTGATCTCCGCCGTTTTGAGCATGTTCAGCTCCAGGTTTTGACTGCACCATATAGCCAGCTGTTTAACCTCCCTTCTGTATGCAGACTCATCATCATCTCGGATGTGGCCAATGACATTGGTGTCATCTGTAAACTTCAGGAGCTTGACAGAGGTGTCCTTGATGATGCAGTCATTGGTGTAGAGAGAGAAGAGTAGTGTGGAGAGCACACATCCCTGGGGGGCACCAGTGCTGATTGTACAGGTGCTGGAAGTTAATTTCTCCTGTCTCATAAGCTGCTGCCTGTCTGTCAGAAAGCTGATAATTCACTGGCAGATAGATGTGGAAACAGAGTGTTGGTGTAATTTAGTCTGGAGTATAGCTGTGATGATGGTGTTGAAAGCCAAACTGAAGTCCACAAATAGGATCCTTGCAAATGTCCCTGGTCTGTCCAGATGTTGCAGGATATTGATGCAATCCCATGTTGACTGCATCCTCCAAAGACCTGTTTGCTCGATAAGCAAATTGAAGGGGATCTAGAAAGGGTCAATTGATGTACTTCAGGTGGGCCAACACCAGTCTCTCAAATGATTTCATAAACACAGACATCAGGGCAAAAGGTCTGTAGTCATTAAGTCCTGTGATTTTTGTTTTCTTTGGGATTGAGCGTTAGAAGCAGCATGGGACTTCACACTGCTCAAGTGATCTATTGATAATCAGTGTGAAGATGGGGCCAGCTGGTTAGCACATGATCTAATACACGTGGGTGAAACACCATCTGGGCCCTGTGCTTTCCTTGTCTTTTATTTCCGGAAGACATGACACACCTATTCACAGATATTAAGTGCAGGTTGAGTAGCAGGAGGGGGAAGGAGGGGGGTTGCAGGAGGTGTTGGTGTTTGTGTGAAGTGAAGGTCAGAGCGTGTGTGAGGTGTGAGATTGTGCCTTTCAAATCTACAGTAGAATGAATTCAGGTCGTCAGCCAGTTGTTGTTCCACAGGGTTGGGGGCAGGAGTCCTGTAATTAGTCAACTGTTTCATGCCACTCCACACTGATGCAGGGTTGTTAGCTGAAAACTTGTTTTTTCAGATACTAAGATTATCTTCTTTTAGCCACTCTGATTTCCTTATTCAGTGTGCTCCTGGCCTGATTGTACAAGACTTTATCCCCACCTCTGTAAACATCCTCTTTGGCCTTATGAAGCTGCCTGAGTTCTGCTGTAAACCATGGTTTGTCATTGTTAAACGTTAAATAAGTCCTAGTAGGAATGCATAAATCCTCACAGAAACTTATATTTGATGTCACAATATCTGTGAGCTCGTTCAGGTCTGTAGCTGCAGCCTCAAAAACACTGCAATCAGTGCAGTCAAAGCAGGCTTGTAGTTCCAGCTCTGCTTCATTGGTTCATATCTTTACAGTCTTTACTACAGGCTTAGCTGATTTTAGTTTCTGTCTGTAGGTTGGAAGAAGATGAACCAGATAGTGATCAGAGAGTCCCAAAGCTGCTCTAGGGAAAGAGTTATATGCATCCTTTTTTGTTGTGTAGCAATGATGTAGTATATTACAGTCTCTGGTGGGGCAGGTAAAGTGCTGTTTGTATTCGGGCAGTTCACGAGTGAGGTTTGCATTGTTAAAATCCTCAAGAATAATATTAACTGAGTCCGGGTATTGTTGTACTGTAAATACTCACCAGAATAAACAAAGAAAACTCACGCAGTGCGTAGAAAGGCTTACATTTAATAAAGAGCCCTTCCAAATTAGGACAGCACATCTTCTTTAACATTGTTACATCTGTAATCCAACTTTCACTGATGTAAAAGCACATTCCACCGCCTCTTGTTTTCGCAGTTAAATCCGCAATGCGATCTGCTCTGAACAGCTGAAAGCCCGGCAGATGTAACGCGCTGTCCGGAATGGCTTCACTCAGCCAGGTTTCTGTGAAGCACAAGGCAGCATTCCTTGTTTGTACGGGTGAGATGTAGTTCATCTGTTTTGTTAGGAAGAGAGCAGAGATTCGCTAGATGAATGCTCAGTAGCGGTGTTCGAAAGCTGTGCCAACGGAGAATGACCAGCATGCCAGCTCGCTTCCCTCGCCTGCATCTCTTGAACAGCAAAGCTGCGCCTCTGACTAAAATGTCCCAATGTGTCAGAATATTAATTAAAAAAGATTGTCTGGTATATGCTGCCATATGTTCAGCAGTTTGTCGCTGGTAAATCTGATTGGAAAAAGATTACTAAACACAGGACAAACAAACAAAACAAAAAACAACAACAAAAGAATAGAGCTCTCCACACTGAGGTGGCCATCCGCAGTGCCATCATGATGATTACCCCATTGTATCAAATGGTTAAGTACATAGTAGATAAGGCTTTTTAATTTCTAAACGAAAAATTCATGAATACAACGTACATGGTCCATGTTCTTTTGTGTCCATTCCTTTTCTTTTTTAAACCCAAAAATGAACACTTTGGTTTCTTCGTTATTGGTTTTAACACTGATGAATATAATTAGCAGATGCAAACTGATTTTCTGTTGACCATTTCATTTTCTATTTAAAAAGGAATAAAGAGAAAGGTGGAAATGTCTTGATTTTTCTATTTGTATCATTGTTTAAAAAGAACAAATCAGCTTGAATATTTGATACACACATGTGGAACGCTAGAACACTGAAACGCCCCTTTCATCTGATTTGTCAATCCACCCCGTCTTCGATACCGCCTAAATCCTACCAGTCAGAATTAGAGTTGGGATAACTCTGCATTTGTCTAACATTTCATAAAATATTGTCCCGAACCACCACTCACTGTAAAATATGCATATCATATGTAGTGAACTTGTTTCTGGGCAAATAATTGTTGTTGCTGTGAGGTGCCTCTAATGGACGATGTGTGTGAGAGATCGCCTACCGCATCACTTGGGTATGCTGACTGGGATTTGGTTTAGGCCGTCAATCCACGCATCTTATCATGTGGCTTGTTGAGCGCGGTACCATGGAGACATCTATTCTCCGTGGCATCCATGCGCAACTCACTCCGCTTTAATGTATATCCCTTAAAATCATCATAATAACAATAGTTCTTCCACAAAATGCCATATTTACTATACTATTATTTATAGTCTGAATATATCTTAACATATAAAATATATGTTAGGTCTATTATCTTTACCCCCCCTGCTGGTGACTTTTGTAAGTGTTGATGAGAAGAGTTATGTACATTAAAAATATGAGTGTTTTTAGATTTTAGTTTTTTTCTTCTCTTCAGTTTTAGTTTTGAGAAGGGGAATGAGAAACAAAAAAATAGAAGAAGACTAGAATTATACTATTTAAAAATTTATCAATTTGTGTATGTTTGTTTTTTACTTTTGCAGAACACCTGTTTTTTCATTATAAGTTTTATTTCAAAACAAATCTGTCCATAACAAATTGTAATATTGATGGAGGGAGCTGAGTCATATTTAATGATCAGAACAGAGACTGGGCTCTTTTCATTTGAGCCAATAAGTAACCACCCAGCACCCAGAACACCCTGGCAACTGCATAGCAATGTGCTAAAAACACAGTTTAAACAATTCAACAACAGCATAGTAACAAAACGACATCTACCTAGACACCCTAACAACATCAATGTGCTACAAACACAGAATACAACTTAGCAACAGCATAGTAATAACCTGGCAACCATATACTGTAGCAATGCACTAAAACATACAGCAGATCACTCTGAGTTCAGATTTGTGATTCACAAAATGAATCATTCAGAACGCTTTTTTAATCTTTGTTATCATTTCAAAGGAATCACATTTAAAATATTTCACTCAAATTATTCTTTCATGAATCTGCATGCATTTTTGCACGTACAGCTTGTTATTATTTTGTGGTTTTCAGTTGCAAAATTATCGAAAGGTTCTGAAGAATTTTATCGAAGTTATGGTATTCATTTTCTCTTCAAAATGTAGTAAAGTAACAGTCCAAATAAATATTAATACTATTTTAATATTATATATATATATATATATATATATATATATATATATATATATATATATATATATATATATATATATTATTGAATATAATTATAATATTATTTTATATAATATATATACAAACATTGAAAAACTGTACTTAAGTATAGTAACAAAGTATTTGTACTTTGTTACTATAGACCTCTGATAACAGGACATGTTGATATACATAACTAAATACAAAGCTGTCATACAAGAGGTGGATCTGGGATTGGAGGAGGGTGTTAAGTGTAGCTTGCATTCGTGCAATGGAAAGGCAGCAGAGAGAATGAATGAGACTTAAAAAGGAGCGCATAGATTTGAGACTGAATTGCATTGGTTGATGTCATAATCAGCTGAGTGTCAGCTGATTGCAAGCTTGACTATGTGACCTGCCTGAACTAACACCATGCTTGATTTGAATGAGCAACTGAAGACAATTTAAACTGAATGAACCACTGAATTTAATTAAATCTTAACTTGCAGGCCTAATTAATACGATGATAAATAACATTGTCCACCAGTCATACAGCTCATTCAAAGATGATGCAAAATAGATCCGATCCATGCTGTGTTTATTTATCATCTTAACCTGATCCCCCTCCAGTTCTAAACTGTTATTAACATTATCAACAAAAGTGTGTGTGTGTGTGTGTGTGTGCTCTGAACTGAATGATGTCAAAGGAATAGATCTGATGTTCTATATAGATGTTCAATCAACCTGCACTGGAAGCAAACAAACAGAGCGATAGAGCTTGACTCTTGCCTCTAAAATCCTGTTTGACATGCCAGCTGCAGCCTTGTGGCAAAAGACCTCCCGAAATGCACACATAAACAGTCAATGGAACACATATTGGCTGAATAAGTAGGCTTGACTAAAAATTAAGTCTTTGCGGCATGTATGTGTCTCTGTTTGCATGTTTGTCTTAAGGGCTCTACCTAAGTGAACAGACTGTGCGCACTTAGACAGATGGTGAGAGGCCGTGTTTGGCTAAACAGGGCATTTACCTGTTACCGTCAATCACCACAAGCACAAACACACACACAATGTGTTACTAACATCTTGTGCAGAGATGTGTTCTAGTTTCAGCTATACGGCCACACTAATTCTCAGGTCTATATATCCCCCTGGGGTACTCACACTACTGTATCCCTGTGCCCTGCTCAGACTGGCTAAAGACATCCCTGACGATACAGAGAATCCCATTAGTGAGGTCTTTACTGTTTTGTGGCTCGGTTTTGGCCTGTACACTCGCACTGGCACAATGCTGGCCTAGCGCTGGGCAAACAGAGGGTGCTTATTATAGTGCTGCACTTCTGTGCCAGCCTAGCCAAGCTTGACAGCACCAGCTCACAGCATAATCCACTCTCGCTACCTACTGTTTACTTTCCTTACTGTTTTCCAAATTACTTTGTATCTCAACCTCTCTCACTTCGCAGAAAGCCATCCATCACACTTTTCCCCATTTTATCATTATTAAAAGTACACTTGGTATCAGATAGTATAGTAATACTGTGTTATTGTGATGTATACCAGGTGTTGTTTGATTATTATATGCATACAATTTAACTTAAATGGTACTTTAAGTAGTGGTTAAACTGGGCCTAAACAACCCTGAACAGCGTTATTTCACCTTCAGTTAAAGAAAGAAAGAAAAAGAAAAATTGGCATTGGCAGTTTTCTTGTCAATCAATTTTGTTTGTGTATGCTTAACCAAAATGTAACTTCTTTTTCACTGTACATCTTGTAATTTCAATCTGTAGTCACAATCATGATTTCAAGCACGATTACACTTCCTAGTGTTGATGCATGCACAGGGAGCTAGATAATGCTATAGAAAGTGTAATCAAGCTGAAAATCATGATCGCCACGGAGACTGCTGTCAAAATGTACAGTGGAAAAAAAAGTTACTTTTGCTCTGTTCTCACCCAAAACTAATTGGGTGAGAATTAGTTGATTAGTTGAAGAATACGTTGATTAAACCACTGAAGTCTTAATTTGATGCTGACTTTATCTCCATTTTTGAGCTTTTGGGGTTCTGATCACCATTCAAATAATGGACCTACAGAGCTGAGATATTCTTCTAAAAATCTTTGTTTGTGTTCAGCAGAAGAAGAAAAAAGTCATACACATTCTGGGATGGCAAGAATTGTTTTTTTTTTTTAAGTGAACTAACTATTTAATATGCATGCACATTCTAGAAAAAGAAATGTATTATCAAAAAGGAAATGTGGGACTTCATCTCTAAAGCCACCACATTAAGCATTAACATTACACTCATTCATTTTCCCTATTCTCCCTTACAATCTCAGTAGCCATTATTTTTTGTTGTATAGAAAAAAGAGCTGTGTCAACATTCTTCAAAGATAAATTTGTTCAACAAAAGAAAGTAAGTCATATGGGTGAACAATAGATGTTTCATTTTTGGTTGAGGAATCCATTTAATTAATTTTTAATTTAAAACAAACCTTCTTTTTCCACAGTTGTCCACTTAGTTCTCTGATTTGCAGCGTAATGTGTGTGTGAGAGAGAAAGGGAGAATAGGGAGTGAGGAAGAGGGGTAGATAATCACAAGTCTGATATAGAGGAAATGTGCTCCTGTGGTGAGGAGGCTCTTTAGCATTAATGTTTGCTAATCCTTTCTTATTAATGGGCTCCATTGCAGTGCTGTTGTGTGCTCAGAGTATTAGTTGTTGTTTGTCTCTCCTCCTGTGTTATGTTGTTCTAACCTCATGTGGATCAGAGGGGAGACTATTACTGTTAGTGCTTATCATTGTTGTACAACTGAATTTGCAGCGAAGTCCAGGAAGATTCAGCACACACATACAAACAAATGGATCACAACAACTTTATTTCTTACACCCCTAGTGCTTTTGGATGATTGTGTATTGTTTTTTTCCTGTGTGGGTGTGTGTTATCTTTGGCTGAGGTTTCTGGTGAGCCACAGGGCGAATGTGTTTCTGCCCCAGTTAGGCTGCCCTGCCCTGGCATGGCCTGAGCTGGCATGAGAGTGCCACTGATACCCGTGGGCACTTGTTATTCTAGAGCACAGAGGACGTGGGCACACGCTTGTAAAGAAAAGCCCCGTAAACACCAGTTACCAGACACCTATAAATTGTGATCTCACGTCAGCATTGGTACGCCAAAGTCTTGCTCATTCCAAAATGTCACAGAACAAATTGAATTTCAGCTGAAAATAGAACTACTTTCTGCCCAAGTGTGTTTCAAACAAAGGCCTTTATTCTTTCTTTATTGTCAAGCCACAGTATTTAAATCTGTGAGATAAAAAATGGAAATCTGGACCTTAAAGAACCCATTGAATGCTTTGACAAGCAAATATTTATTTATTTGGTTTTGTTAAAAGGGACTGTGCTTTTTCAAATAGAAAAAGTCTTATGTTTAAAACACAGTACAAAAAATGATGATTTGCTTCTTGATAGTGCAAGTCAGTGGCAGGTGGTATTAGGATGAGTGGACATTCTCATTTTATAGAGCATTTTATAGCACACAAATTTATAAAAATTGACAGTGTTCAAAGTTGCCCATGTAGAATGATTATCTAGTGGCTTCAGAGATATGTTAGTGTTCGCCTTGTGATTTTTACCCTTTGAAGTCAGGGTTGGTGTATGTGTGTGTGTAGTGAGTGTGAGATAGTGCTAGCGGTGCTATCAGGGGACACTTTGCTCCTCTGTGGTGGATCTCTCTGTGGGTCAATTCCTGCAGTGTGTATGTGTGTGTTACGAGTATAAGGATGTTTCTGTGGAGAGCTCCCACAGTGTGTGGTCAGTAGAAGTATTGTCCTGGTTAATTAGCAGCACAGCAGTCAGATCCAAACACCAGCCTTCAGAGCTCTCACACATATTGTTTGCACACAGACACACAAAATCATGAGGACACACTTACACCACTGTCACGCTGACATGTCCTTCAGACCACTTACATGTACTGTGACTGTACCTCAACTTTGTTCTCTATCGACCCCTAAAATTCCTCTCTTCATCACCATCAGGTTTCTTTGTTTGGTGTGCATACATTTTACTTGTATTTATACATTTTTGTTACCATCACTTTAAGACATCTGTATGCAAATGACTTAGGTTATGATTGTCTAAACTCTTGTGAAAACTATGGTTATGTTCCAAATAGGACATTTGTTTAGTACTTACTAAATACCTTACAGTATATAATGTATTTTAATACTGTATATTAATTTTGAAATAAAAATTGTTACTTTGCACTTTCAATTCAATTTTGTAATAAATACCTTAACATTTTAACCAAGTTACTAGTTAAGAAAGAGATGTTAAAAAGCGTGTCTGATATTACTTACTGTTCACCTTTACATGGATGTACAGAAATACGAATTCCAAGCAGAAAGATCTGTTGTATACTGCCCATTTTTGGCAAATGCAACATGTTCCCTTTATGGCCTCATAAAATGCATAGTTATGCTCAATCTGGCTTTTATCAGCAGAGGTGAGAGCCACTGTATTTGACTTTAGGGGTTCTTTCAAGAGGAAAAAGGCATTCATTTCCATTTAAAACCAAAGCATTTTCCTTAAGGTTCCTGTAGAGCAGGGGACAGCAGTCAGGGAAATAGCTATTTATTGTTGTATTCTGTTGTGCTACTTACAGACAAAGTCTCACTTAGCCATGAGCAATGTTAAATAATATGTTTGGGACTTGTATTTGTGAACATTTGCTTGTTAGAGCCTCTCTGTGAGTACAAGGGTGTGTGTCATATTTTTATTCTCTTCCCAAAAGTACTCTGAAACAGGCAAGTCCAGAGAGGAAGTGGTTTAATCACATTGACTCCTACTGTAGGTTTCTAAGGCTAAACTGGTTAGATTCTCAGGAATTCTGATGTACCGTGAGTGCTCTGTAAGTCGCCTCGGATACAAACGTCTGACAAATGCATTATGTAATAAATATAATTTTTCATCCATCTTTTTCATTTCTATACCTACTATATTGCAAAGACCACAAAGCCTTGCTTAAGAGAATCCTAGTCTCAGCCTCAGGCGGCACACCTACGGATGGTCCACAGACTGTTCACTAACTGTCTGATTCATTGCACACAAAACTGAAAAACCCTTTTCTGATCTAATAAGCTCTAATCTAATTGGCTGGTTTGATGCAACTTCCGAGAGTTATAAGCACAAAGGACATTTTGTCAGTGAGTCCTGCAAGCCATATTTGCTTTTCTTTAAAAGCAAGAACTATCATTCATTAACACAATGTTAGGTTTACTTGAGAGATTCCTACCAAATATCTTTGATAAAGCTATTGAGATAACTTTCCAAAAGTTACTGAACACTTGGCAAGACCACACCATTGGTAAAAAAGTACCAGAGGACTTTTGTAAAAAAAACTGGCAGTTTGGCCAGTAAGACCTTATCATCTGAAAAAGTTTCTGTGGCGTGCAATACAATCGGTGAACAAAATTATAATGAATGATTTGATGGTCGGATTCCTGAAGGCTAATGCCATATTATCCCAAACAACCTTCCAATTAATATCAGATGGTGAAAGTTTTAGATCCTTGCTCCATAACTGCCAATTAAGGAGTGGTTATAGGAGACTTCTTATATTAGTTTTTACAACTTAGAAACCAACGACCTCGCTTTATCCGAAGTAAAAACTTAATGAAAAGGATGGGGAGCCAGTATGGTTCCCCAGGGTACTCCATAAGCTTTTAAATCAGTATGTAGTTGTGGATATAAAAAGATGGAAGACTCTGAAAGATTAAATTGATCTTTCAAAGCCTGAAATGAATGAATAACTCCACCTTCTGAAACATCTTGCATCAATCTGAAAAAGAAATTGTGGTCAACCACATTTTACAAACACTTCACAATAAGGTTCAGTTTGTTAACATTAGTTAACACCATTAGTCATCCTAAACTAACAATGAACAATACTTATTAAGAACTTATTCATCTTAGTTAATGTTAATTTCAACATATACTAATGCATCTTTAAAATTAAAAGGTGTATAGGTTTACATTAGAAAATGCACTATGAACTAAAATGAACTAACAATAAACAACTGAATTTGTATTAACTAACATTAACAAAGATTTTAAAAAAATTATGTAACAAATATATTGTTAATTGTTTGTTCGTTAATGCTAATGCATTTTCTAATGTTAACAAATGGAACCTTATTCTAAAGTGTTACCGCAACTTTGCATTGTGGAACAGAGGAAGCTTAGAATGGAATCTAGATTCAAACATCGTTAGCCTTCCTTCTTTATTCCATACTTTGATTAAATAAGATATGATTGGACCAAATCTAGCTTTACAGTTTTTGTCAGAAATATTGGATTAAAAAACGTCTTGTAGCCTATGAGGTTTAACTATATTCTCATACAAATTATGCCAAGCCACAATAGCTGACGGGTTCAACGAAAAAAATAAACTCACAACATGCATAGAATTTGAAATTGGGCTAGCCCAGACCCTCTGCTTTCTCTTCCTTTGCAGAGTTAACATCTTAATTCTTGGACATCAAATCTTTTAAAGATATTCAGAGTTTTGTTTGAGGCACTTAGTACCAAGTAAAGCAGATATCCATGATCAGAACAGCATAACTTAAAAACTAATCTTTGATTACTTAATGTCAAATAGCTGTACTTATTTTCTGTACTGTACTACAAATCTCTACGCTATTTTTCTGTGTTTACTTTCCTCAGAGATACTGCGCGCACCATTATTTAAATTGTATTATAATAATTCATTATTAAATATAATTATTAAAAACTGGTCTATTTTAATACAATTCATTTATAATACTGTATATATATATATATATATATATATATATATATATATATATATATATAAAAATCTAATTATTTTAAATTGTTGATGCTGGCATTGACGCTCTGATGCAAATCATGAACGCAGCTTCACAATTGCAGTAGCAAAGCAGATAGTCACAGTATATCGGCAGATTAAGAGATTAAATGCCCATTGCAATGAATACTAATCCTATGGGGACTAAAGCCATATTTACACAGATATACATAAATACATACACTCACCTAAAGGATTATTAGGAACACCATACTAATACTGTGTTTGACCCACTTTCGCCTTCAGAACTGCCTTAATCCTACGTGGCATTGATTCAACAAGGTGCTGAAAGCATTCTTTAGAAATGTTGGCCCATATTGATAGGAGAGCATCTTGCAGTTGATGGAGATTTGTGGGATGCACATCCAGGGCACGAAGCTCCCGTTCCACCACATCCCAAAGATGCTCTATTGGGTTGAGATCTGGTGACTGTGGGGGCCATTTTAGTACAGTGAACTCATTGTCATGTTCAAGAAACCAATTTGAAATGATTCGAGCTTTGTGACATGGTGCATTATCCTGCTGGAAGTAGCCATCAGAGGATGGGTACATGGTGGCCATAAAGGGATGGACATGGTCAGAAACAATGATCAGGTAGGCCGTGGCATTTAAACGATGCCCAATTGGCACTAAGGGGCCTAAAGTGTGCCAAGAAAACATCCCCCACACCATTAAACCACCACCACCAGCCTGCACAGTGGTAACAAGGCATGATGGATCCATGTTCTCATTCTGTTTACGCCAAATTCTGACTACCATCTGAATGTCTCAACAGAAATCGAGACTCATCAGACCAGGCAACATTTTTCCAGTCTTCAACTGTCCAATTTTGGTGAGCTCTTGCAAATTGTAGCCTCTTTTTCCTATTTGTAGTGGAGATGAGTGGTACCCGGTGGTGTCTTCCGCTGTTGTAGCCCATCCGCCTCAAGGTTGTGCGTGTTGTGGCTTCACAAATGCTTTGCTGCATACCTCGGTTGTAACGAGTGGTTATTTCAGGCAAAGTTGCTCTTCTATCAGCTTGAATCAGTCGGCCCATTCTCCTCTGACCTCTAGCATCAACAAGGCATTTTCGCCCACAGGACTGCCGCATACTGGATGTTTTTCCCTTTTCACACCATTCTTTGTAAACCCTAGAAATGGTTGTGCGTGAAAATCCCAGTAACTGAGCAGATTGTGAAATACTCAGACCGGCCCGTCTGGCACCAACAACCATGCCACGCTCAAAATTGCTTAAATCACCTTTTTTTCCCATTCTGACATTCAGTTTGGAGTTCAGGAGATTGTCTTGACTAGGACCACACCCCTAAATGCATTGAAGCAACTGCCATGTGATTGGTTGATTAGATAATTGCATTAAAGATAAATTGAACAGGTGTTCCTAATAATCCTTTAGGTGAGTGTATATTTATATTAATAAATACAATTTGAATAAAATAATTCATTAAAATAAATAATTATATTATTATTTATTATGTTTTTATTATTATTTTATTTAACTGTATTTTATGTAATAATTATATAGTACTCTAACTTACTTTCTCCCTTTCTTTTTTTGTTGTTTTCAACTTCTAATCTGCAATGCAAGGGAATTAAAACTGGGAGCTTTGCCCACTACCAGTTGCAGAGAGAAAAATGGATTGTGTTTAATAATGAATCAAACAGGCTCTGCAGCACACACACTCTTCCTATATTTCACCTTAAATATTGAAAGCCCTTGATTCTGCGCCCACTTTCTCTTGGTGGAGGAGAAGGAAGTACCAGAAATAAAGAATGCAATTCTCAAGAAGAGATGTGTAGTGTATGGGGATTTGTTGGGCTCTGTGCCTTGACTGTAGGCTCATTTTGAGTTGTCTTCCTTTGAAGAGAACATTGGTTTTCATATCCTGTATGTTGATGTGGGCGTCCAAGATCTGAAGAGGAGTGCTGGGACCAAAGATATTGCTGATTCCTGGCAGCAGGGTCAAACATTAACCATGGCCTGGGGCAAAAATGCCCCAAAAAAGAACAATATGCCCCAGATAATCAAAATGTGGTCACAATATATGCACCTTTTAGTGAATTCCTCAGATTTTTTTACTATCTAACTTTTGATATATATATATATCCTAATATTTTATTCTCTAGTACTCTCTTTATTATCTAGTGATAGATTTACTGCCTCTGCAGATACTGTAACTGTTAGATATCTGTATCCAATGTCTCAACACTACAAGTGTTGTTGAATGTGTAGAAATGTAATCTAGCAGAAAATGTATGTTACGATATGTTGTGCATTGTTTACAGTTTACAGTTCATTCAGAATATATTCTGACCTCTTCATTTTTTCACATTTTGTTATGTTAAAGCCTTATGCTAAAATGCTAATTATTATTATTATTATTATTATTTTCACATCAATCTACACTCCATTCCCCAAAATAACAATTCAAATGAAAAAAACGAAATATCACATTGACATAAGTATTCAGACCCATAACTCAGTATTTAGTTAAGCACTTTTGGCAGCGATTATCGACTTAAGTATTTTTTGGTTTTATGCGACAAGCTTTGCACACCTAGATTTGGGGATTTTCAGCCATTCTTCTCTGCAGATCCTCTCAAGCTCTGTCAGGTTGGATGTGGACCGTCAGTGGACAGCCATTTTCAGGTCTCTCCAGAGATGTTCAATTGGGTTCATGTCCAGGATCTGGCTTGGCCACTCAAGGACATTCACAGAATTGTCCCTAAGCCACTTGTGATGAGCAGGAGGGCAGAGCCAGGATGTGAGTGC
Source organism: Xyrauchen texanus (assembly GCF_025860055.1). Taxonomy (NCBI): domain Eukaryota; kingdom Metazoa; phylum Chordata; class Actinopteri; order Cypriniformes; family Catostomidae; genus Xyrauchen; species Xyrauchen texanus. Next base: position 22,597,098 of record NC_068294.1, on the reverse strand, counting down.
ACACAGCTGGCCCCCAATTGGGCTAATACGCTGAGGAAAGGAATAAAGCCGAGCCGGATGGGGCAGTTTTAGGGAGAGAGAGCCACACGCAGCTGCCGTGTGTGTTTATTTTTGTGTCTTTTTAAGTTTTCATTAAACATTATTTTGAAGGTTCGTCCGGTTCCCGCCTCATCTTTGCCCATTTTAAACCTTGTTACACCACTCTTGCCTTGTCATGGCTGTGTGCTTAGGGTCATTGTCCTGTTTGAAGGTAAACTTTCGGCCCAGTCTGAGGTCCTGAGTGCTCTGGATCAGATTTTCATTAAGGATATCTCTGTATTTTGCTATGTTCAGCTTTCCTTCAACCCTGACCAGTTCCTCAGTTGAAAAACACCCCCAAAGCATGATGCTACCACCACCATTCTTCACCGTTGGGATGATATTATGCATGAGCGGAGCATGGTTTCTTTCAGACATGACACTTGGATTTGAGACCAAACAGTTCAGTCTTGAGTCCTTTTTTATGTGTCTTGCACTGAGGAGAGGCTTCCATTTGGCCACTCTGCAATAAAGCCCAAATCGGTGTAGTAGTGTTGCAGTGATGGTTGTCATTCTGCAAGTTTTTCCCATTTCCATACATGATCTCTGGAGCTCAAACAGAGTGACCATTGGGTTCTTGGTCACCCCTCTTACCAAGACCATTCTCCCCCGATTGCTCAGTTTGGCCAGGCGGCCAGGTCTAGGAAGAGTCCTGGTTGTTCCAAACATATTCCATTTAAGAATTATGGAGGCTACTGTGCTCTTGTGAACCTTCAATGCAGCCAAATAATATTTGTAGCCTACCCCAGATCTGTGCCTCGACACAATCCTGTCTCTGAGCTCTACAGGCAGTTCCTTTGATCTCATGGCTTGGTTTTTGCTCTGAAATTCATTTTCAGCTGTGAGACCATATACAGACAGATGTGTACCATTCCAAATCATGTCCAATCAATTGAATTTGCCACAGGTGGTCTCCAATCAAAGTGTAGAAACATCTCAAAGATGATCCAGAGAATTGTGATGCATCTGAGTGTCATAAGAAAGGGTCTGAATACTTATGTCAATGTGATATTTAAGTTTTGTCTTTTTAATACATTTGCAAAATTATAATAAAAATAATAATTCTTTGTCATTATGGGGTATTATTTGACACAAAAATGTGAAATTATTTCAACTAATTGACTAAATTTAAATGTCAGATTGAGCCGGTATGTCACCCTTTTGCCATTCTGAACCGGTGTGTGTGGGTGTGGGTGGGTGGGTGTATGTGTGTGTGTGTGTGAGAGACAGAGCTCTGAATGAAGAGAGTGAGACCTCAAGCAGAACATTTGGTTCCAAAATTACAGTTCATTCAGAAAGTATTCAGAAGAAAAAAAAACATGTTAGACGAGTATCGTTTTTGTTTTAATTAGGCAGCACGATGTGCATTTCTATATGGAAATATAGGAAAATATGACTTCTTTAAGGTACAATGTCCCCTAAAATCAATTCCAGGATGCTAATATTGCCTCTTAAATGAATTAATTTCTGCTAACTGCTTGACAAGCATGTTTAATATTAACATGATTGATATATGGATTACTTTACATTATGTGTTTAACGGTAAACTCTAGAGGCTGAAGAGAGTAATGAGTATGAGGGGTAAAGCTGATCTTCATTTAACTTTAATTAGTCCTGCCATCTCAAACTATATTCTAGACCAATGTGGGATTCAACCCAGAACAATAACATAATGACCCAAATATGTTTCTTCTCTCCTTAACCATCAGAAGCTCCAAATTCTCCCCAGAGCTTTGAGAAAGAGAGGTGTATTTAAGCAATGATGCACATTGATTTATAACTAATTTGCTCCTTTGAAAAAGGGGACGAGAGTGAGTACTATTTATCAAAAAGCAATAAATCAGGCATTTAGATCATAGCAACAAGAACAGGATAACAACAAAGACATCAAACAACAATGCAGCAAACAAAATAATCATATTCCAGTTCTAAAAAAAAAGCTGTTCCAATGAGATGAGGAAACCAAAAGGTCAAAACTTATCCGCATCACTGCACTCTTATAGAGAGAAATGCCAAGATGAGAAGCCAACTGTTTTAATACTTCCCCTGAACAACAGCAGCACAAAGCAAGCCAGCCCAGCTTCCTGAAAATTTAGTGATCTAGACAATCACTCGCTATTCACGTTTCTCTTCTTTTCTCAGCACTGAGCAAAAAATGTTGTGGTCAGAGATTTTGTGTCTCACAGCCTTCGGACTCTATATGGGAGGTCAACGGCTAAACCAAAACGATACTCGTCTAACATGTTTTTTTTTTTCTTCTGAATACACCCACCGAATGTACTGCTTGAGGTCTCACTCTCTTCATTCAGAGCTCTGTCTCACACACACACACACACACACCGGTTCAGAATGGCAAAAGGGTGACATACCAGCTCAATCGGACTTTCTCCACTTCCCTGTGATGTAGAGATTGGTAAAATAACAACAGGACAGCAGGGTGAGCATAATCAACTGTAACAGACTGAATTTGGAGACGATAAGTAATGTTGCCCTGCGTATGTGTGTAACTGTGTATTTATCCCATCAGGGTTTGCCATAGAAACCATATTGTATCACCAGGCTCTGATTTCTAAATTTGATTGTCAGTTATCCTAATTTTAGTGTAGAATATCATGTGTCACATCATGTCTGGTGTGGACAGACATATTGTGTCACTGGAATCTTATCGTGCCGTGTCTGGTTAGGACAAGGTGGAAGTTACATTCATTATAGGATAAAAGAAGCCATGAAAGTGAATGGTATCTGAGCCTTACGTTCTGCTTAATATATTTTATGTTCTACTTAAAAAAAAGAAAGTCATACAGGTTTGTACAACATTAGTGTGAGTAAATAGCATATGATTGTGTGTGTGTTTTAGTTGAACTATGCCTTTAATTCATTATTATTATTTCCAATGTAGTACTCCCCCAACACCATACTGCCCTGCAGAGGCAAAATGGAGTAACTATGCCAATACAGAAACTGAGAAAATGGCTTCAAACTTGATTTTGGTCATGACTCACCTTTGACAAAATGTGTAGTTAATACTGTTTGCCTTTGTATGGCATAATAGTTGCTAAACTTATTGCTTCTACTGTAACACCATCTCCTTCAAACCGTGTTATATAAATATATAAGATATATAAGTTATTTACTCTGTATTTATTCATTTTTAGTTTAATTGTATAATTTTGCATAAAAAAATATATATATATTTATATTTTACTGGTGTTGGCTAATCCAAAATTTCTATAGTTTTACTGTAGTAAAAACAATTGTATGAACTATTGCGCTATTGTATCGCCTTTGTGTATTGGGATTGTGGAGTTCTGCTGGGGAAGGTGAGGAGAAGGGATGATGCTGTGTGAGCAGATCAATATAAGGTGAATGTTTTGGAAACACTGAAGTCTGTGCATCCCTGACCCGCTCAGATAAGAGTAGCTTACTCTCTCTGGAGGAGGGATAGATGTTGACTCCCTAGATACAGCAAAACAATAATCCTGTGAGTGTATGTGTAGTAGACTCTGCTGTGTATGTGTGCTGTGCTGCAGAAAAAGGCTTGTTATGTCCAAAAAACATCATATGGTCTCTCTCAAAACAAGATGTCCACCAGCCATATGTTTTACATGCAGGTAAAACACACACACACACACACACACACACACAAGCATGTCATCCTTCTGTGATCTAATCCCACATTCACACAAAAATACCCTTTTTTGTAGCAAGGGCAATTGGGCTCAGGGAAGGCCTTGACATTTTGTCATTCTGAAAGACCCCAACTATGACCTCACAGATGACCTTTCTCCTCCAAAGACAGAAAGTGAGACAGCACATTAAAAACGCACTCAGCAATATGACATACCACTAACCACACAATTCAATCTGGTCTATTCTTCCATCGTCATCGTGTGTAAGTGAGGTACTGCAACTGTATGTTGTAGGAAGTGGGTTACAGTCACATGTCTAGCTTCTAGTTTAAAGTGTTATCCACCAGTAGAAAACAGATTTGCAATCATGACTAACGACTAAGCATTGGTAAACAGGGCCACATTTCCATTCAGTTGAGCATCTTTTAACATTTTCTCCTTTTCAGTTGTTTTGTTTTGTTTTATTGTATTCTGTCTTTGATGGCTATTCTTGTCTTTTTAATTGTGATGTTGTGGATTTTGGAATGATTCTCTCTCACTCTTGCTCTTTTGTCTCAAAATCTTTACAAGGATATTTACTGGGAATAAGCTCAATCGTTTTGTTTAGTTGCAAGGACAAGATGAATGTAGGAGGATACCCTTCATCTTACACTCTCCACTATGCCTTCTTTTCCCCCATGTTATAATATGAATTGCCCCAAACCAAAAATATCGCTGCTCTTTTAAAAAAAGAAATCAAAGGACTGATAGCAGATAAGGGAGAATATCTCTCCCACTACAGTAAATGTTTGTGAAAGTCTGTGTTTCCGAATGTGTGCGTTGTTTCTTTAAAATTAAAGTTGGCTGCTGTCCTCAAAAAATCAGCTCGTCTCAGTTCTGCGCTTCTCTCTCTACTGTGGTCCTAAAAGATTATTGAGAAAGGGAGAGAGCGTAGGCCTGGGGGCATCTCACTCAAGCCATACATTTATTCACTTTTGTAGCATGATTGAAGTTTCCCTCCACTGATTTCTGTTAGGGAGAAGAAAGAGAGAAGCTCTTTCCTTTAAAAAAGAGAAGAATTATCTCTTATTCTTTCCCTGTTTTGTGCCCCTCTGTTCTTCTTCATTTATAATAAAAATGATTTTGTGCAGCATGGCATTTGCTTATGAGTCTGTTACTTGTGAGTTCTGATATTTCATATTTTAATCACCTTAATAAATTATAGTGTAGGTCAACAGACATTTGCATGTGGACTTGACTTGAGTCAACTAAATACTGGGATTTTGCTTTGTATACAGATTACAAATTTGTATTTCTGCATGCATAAGCATGCAAGAAAAGAGGTATAAAGATGGCAGGAAAAAAGATAATAGACGTATGTGTGTGTGTGTGGGGGGGGTTGCATGTGCTGATGGTAGAAATGTATATTTAGAGCTGTGTTCCTCTCCCTCTGTCAAAAGTAATTGAGACATATGCTATAATTACAGTTATTCAATTTCTATGGCACAATGAATAGAGCGCAGTTTTCTTGTTAAAAAAATCAACGCAGACTAATTTTACAATCTATATCACACCTCTGATATTTGTACTAAAGTCTGCTTGAACTTGTCAGTGTGCTAGTTAACTTCATAAATTTTTTCCAATCAGATATTGAATGCTGTACACATTCCTACCCAGCGATTAAGTATTTTTCTATCTGAAAACAAGGTTTTGATTTGAGTCCAAGAATGGACTCATGCTCTGTTCAACACAGTGCATACCAAACAAAAGAGCAATTCCAAGCCATTCTAGAAGCAAAACTGATGTAAGTTCAGTGCAGTTTTTATGAAGACTCATTGAGCGTTTTTACAGTGGTGGCAGATGAACACTGATCGGTTGAGTTTGCCCCTTTTACATCTATTCATTTGTCTGAATTGAGCCTACACATGGCTTTTGTGTTTGTTTTTCTTCTACACAGCCAGTTGTTTAGGCCTTCAGCACAATCAAACGTTACACCCTTTCTTCGTCTTCAATAATTCAGCTTGTACACAGGCAAACTCAACTTTAAAACATTCATGAGTAGAAGATGTTATGCAGCTTACCCTAGTTGATTTAGCCCCAGGCTACAGCCTTTCTCCATGTGCTTATCTTCCAAAGCCAGGAGGAGATGTTATATGACTGATGCATACTGAACCACAGTGTGCCAACACGTGGAGGTTTGCGAAACAACATATGCTCCCCCATCCCTCAGCTGGCAGAATTAGGAGAGCAAATTTGTTCAGCGGACGAGGACATTGATTTTTGTGGATCAGATAAGTTCTATGTTTAAAAGATGTAGGCCAATGGGACCCGGTCCAAATGATAGCACTCTCTCTGACTCAGCTCAGAACTCATTTAGCCTGTAAGTGAAGTTTTGGCAAAGTGTTCTGGCAAAGAGCATCGTGGATCGTACACACGAAAGCAGAAATGCTGCAGATATTTAAATAACTCCTCTGTGCCAACAAGAGTGGTGGAAAAGAAAAGGATTTAATGTAAAAAAATGGCCATATAAATGAAATGGAGTAAAAAAAAATAATATTAATCCCTCTGTAAAGGTATTAATGGAAAGGAGGAGGTGAGAACCGGCTTGACAATATAAATAATAGTTTAATGAAGAGATAAACCAAAAGACGGTCAGCTGCCCATAAACAATCTCTCTCTGTCGCACCACCATCTGCAGTCGGCCTTTATCCCTCTCGGACGCTAAATTAGCCTGATAAGGGACCGGGTGTGCAGAATCACCACCCGGCCCCGCCCTCCGCCCTGTCACACCCTCAATCCCTCTGCAGCGAAAAGATAGCAATAGAATTTATTTGGATTTCTAAGAATGTGCTCTATGACTTTATCTGTTTTCTAAAGATGTTTATTCTCTGAATGTTTAAAGCCACATATATGCTTGGTAGGCTTTTTTCATTATACACCATGGCTGCCTGACAAACAATGCTGCACAGAGAACAAACAAGCCTATTCATTACTAAACTGATGGACACAACATAATTGTATTATAAACAATGACTTCTAGATGGGGGTCAATAGCAGAAACTAGTAACATGGCAATATATATATATTGAATTTAGCTCAATTGAATGAAGTGTAATTAGCTCAGGAGGAGAATCACTAGACTGCTTTGTTAACCCTATTGATTGGCATTCAGTAACCGTGATGGCAATAATCTTGCCAACTTAAAGCCTTTACACCTAATGGACTTAGTGTTGAATAGTAGTTAATTCTGTGTTAATGCTCTCTGTTATTTGTTTTAACTTTGTTCTTATCATACAAAAATGTTTGGCTAAAAGATTTGTCAGTTCCATAGTCAATGCTTTCCATTTGATATGGAAATTTAATTATAGGTCATGTTTGACAAATTGTAATCAATAATAACAATATATTGTATATGTATGTATGTGTGGGTGTGTGAATGTGCATATATATATATATATATATATATATATATATATATATATATATATATATATATATATATAAAAATAATCAATCAATATAGTTTTGCTGTGTAGTGCAGTGTGCTTTGGGAATGTAAGTGGAACAAGGCTAAATTTAAACAATTATCAGTACATTGATGTCACAAGCAATCCATCAGCTTAGAGGGAATGTTTGAATGTGGAGCAGCCGCATGACAGTTATCCAAATTATGTTTTGGATCAGTCTTACTCTGTGTTTAATGTTAAATTCAGGTTTAATATGGTCAGAACAAAAAGAGATTCTTTGCTATTAATACATTTTTTATTTTTTTATTTTTCACCAACATTTTTATGAAAACATTAATAATGTCAAGTGTTAAAGTGTGGTTGGTTTGTATGGTTCAGTTAGCCCCTGCTGGTAGATGCATAACTACACCAGATTGACCCAAAGAGTATCTTTCTCTTTTGACAACATTATAAAGTTGTGTTCTGTATTCTGATGCTCTCTCCTAGTATTACAGACCCTTTGTGTTACTGATTTGTCTTGATCACCTTGATTCTTTGTATCCGCTACAGGTACCTGTTGATTTATATAAAAAAATGTTTTTAAATATAATTGCAGATAATTGAGCCCTTCACTTACATGAGATCAAACTTCATAACATTTATTAAAAATTTTATTTGACAGGAATGTTTTCAAAACAAAATACATACATGGTCACCATACTGTACTATTTGCAAGACTATAGTGAGAAAGAATGTATGTATATCTCACTTATCTCAGGCTTATCTCAGGGTTTCCTTCTTCTGTTGTGTCTGTCACATAATTCCGAGCTGCTATTAGCCCAGTCAGGAGTAACAGCACTGCCTATGGATTTTGTTTTTGTTTTGTTTTTTGTACTGTAATGTTTTTTCACTTAGATTCAATGCTGTGATTCTAGTTTTGCATCTAATGATCTAACAATATTATAAATAATATACTACTTACTTATATTATTGCCAATACAGTATATCACAAAAAACGTAAAGTTCAGAATCTGATTGGATGACCCATGTTCTAAGCTACATATTTAGAGGTGAGTAAAAATATAGATTTTACGAATCATCGGGATCTTTGTTTGAATGATCATGGTATCGATTCTTAAATCCCAAGATTGATCTTTCACTGAGGCAACCCTCTATTAATTAAATCACTTGCATGTGCAACCAAATCTCATGCTATCCGATTAAAAATGTCTATGATTAACCACTGACTAGTAAATGTTCAGATTTCACTCACCAGTGCTTGAGTATTATCGTGGAGAAGGGCTTATTATCACAGAGGTCCTTTCACTTTGTGTTGATTGTTCTCAAAGTGCTTTTCTCAGCGCAGCATATCATTCCGCTTTTTTCAGGGAACAAGGGTTACACTACGTAACCCGATATGAATTTGAACATAAAAAAAGCTAATGATAAAATATAATTTGTAAAATTAAAATGTTTAAATTGGACCTAGAAAGATTGACTTGAAGGTTCCTTTATAATCAAGAGCATTAATTTAATAATTTATTTTTATACGTAAACAAAATGGACATTGTAACAGAAATGTACTAAATATGAATCAATATTGAATTGAATCGAGAGCTTATGAATCGGAATCGAATCAAATTGGTAAATCTGTATCAATACACAGCACTATAAGACTCCTTACCTTGTAATGCACACCACCTCTATATACTGGCTATAATAACTCAAGATAGACTTTTAAAATACATAAAAATTAAACATCCTCACACTGTTTTAGCTTTACAATCCTATGTGTTTAAGATCCTTTCCACCATTTTGCTTTCCAAGCCCTTGTGCCATGTTTTACTTCCAAAAAATATTTATATTCCCCCCTTCTGTCCTCTCAAAAGCAGCATGTCGATTAATTAATAGCAGGCTAATTAAATTTTCCTAAAAGTAATAACTTGTTTAAGCACGAATAAAGAGTGACAAGGCAAAGTTCTAATCTGCCCAAAGTTTAATTAGTCTCAGTGAAGTTTGCATAAAAGCAGACGGGGGTCAGAGAGAGGGAGAGGACGCAGGAGCGCATGACAACGGAACGAGGGGTTGAAGGGGGGGGTGGGGGTGCTTCATCAACTATGCCTGTCTGCTTCTTTCCATGTCCAAGATCAACTTGCTCTCACACACAAGGGATTGTGGCATTATTTGGAGTGTTGACGTTAACTGTCAAATATAGACTGCTATTCCCATTGCCATCCTCCACACCTGTCACCCAGGGCAACCTGTTTGTTGTGACCGAGCAGTTGGCTCCCATGGGCGGCTTTAAGGCACAGCAATCAATTGGCTGAGACTATTATGGAATGAAGTGAAGAGCCTGCATATATTAGGGATTTGCTTAGAGGGCCCTGGGGTAAACAGCAATGAGCTACTGACTACAACACACTTCTCTTCCAATTATTGCACTTTATACACAGACTGGAGGCATTATTATTTGTATTATTATTATTATTATTATTATGTATGCAATAATGTGATTAAAATGAATGAATAATAATAAACCACAAATTTTTATTCATTCACACGCAGGCTTGAGTGAAGTTTAAGATGCCATTTATTTGATAGATGTAAACCAGAAAGTAATGTCTCTCTCTTTGGCGTAGGCCCCGTCCGGCGGTCCGAGGGAGTTGTACCCGGAACCGTCATGTCCTGCCGGAGATAGGAGGCAGGGGCGAGGAGCCTACCCCCCTGCGGGACGGGGCTCAACTGGTGGTGGTGGGGTGGTGGAGGTTGCAGTGTTAGCACACCGAACCAGCAATGTGATAGATTGTGAGCAGACATATAAAGCAACGGCTTGTATGCGATTGGCTAGGAATTACCCAGCTAATGATGTGATGATGTACAGCTGCTAGTCTTCCCGCTAGAACTACTCTGCTCTTCCATATATGTGCAAATAATTGCAGTTATTTAATTAACTAAACAACTAATCATGTAATTAATTTTCTTTTCTAAATTTCTGCCATTATTATTATTATTATTATTATTATTATTATTATTATTTTATTAAATAAACTATGAAATAAAATGTAAATTGGAATACAAAATTACATAAATTATTATTAATTATGGCATATAATATTATTATATCTGTGTTTTTCTACTCTAATTCTTTTACTCTAATTCTTCTTTACTAGACAAAATTTTTACTTTACAAGATATAATTATATCAGTTGTAAAACCCTGTAACTATTTAAATAAACTGCATTAAAATAGAACATGTATGGGAAACAAATCCATCTAATTGAAGGCAGTGGTTCAGTGAGGTGGGTTACTAAAAAATAGTTTAGATTTAATTTTTTTTGTTTTTGTTTTGTTTCTTAATATACATGAAAAGCTTATCCTAATTAATTACTTTCATTCTACTCAAATCATTATGACTCTCATATTAAAATTCTCCCCTTGCATGTCAAATGAAACAATGAAACTGTCAAATGGACATTTTGACAGCTGCCAAATGGACATGGAATTCAAGAGAAAACAGCTTGAACCCTGTATGTATATTTCCATCCATATCACACCCCGAGGGCACAAAAGTAAAATGAAAACGACATAAGGCAAATCTCTTGTGCAAGCCCTCCATCGCTGAAAAGAGAAAGCAAGAAGCCCAGTCTTAACATATCTTCCCTCTTTACTTTAGACGACAGCACCATATGTCTGATACTCATCTGAAAATCATTTCCATTCTATTATGGTGACAAGGGGCCGGCAGAATCTAATTAGGAGAAAAAAGTGCAAGAGAGCCAGATTGGGAGTGATTGGTGATGTGGGCAGTGGTGCAGGGCCAGCTCTCCAAACTTCAGGCTCAGCAGGGGCGCTCCTGAGGTTAACTGGAACTCGAAGGACAGAGATAAGAGAGAGGTAGAGAGACTCAGGTGCAGCGTGCCAGAGAGGAAGGTCTCTATTGGCCTGAACTTTGAATACTCTTCCTAGAGTGATAGTAAAAGAGGGAGATATAAGATTCAAGAAAGAAAAGGGGCCAAATAGAGTTTTATTCTGGCTCTCAATATAGTATATAGGTTTTAAAAACACTACAGGGTGGGGATCTATTATTACTTGGATTATACATGTTATTGTGTTTACTTCATTAAATTGAATTGTGTGATGCATGCACATATCAATATATCAGTGGTATTTTCATACAAACGGGTGTAAAGTAACAAATTACAAATACTCACGTTACTGTAATTAACTTTTAACTTTTTTCCAGAGAATTGTACATTTTAAGTAGTTTAAATATTGTATACTTTTACTTGAGTAAATTTTAAGTGCTGTAATTGTACTTTTACTGCACAGTTTTCCCACCATCTGTGTTAGCTACTTCCCTGTCCTGATTTATTTGTATCTATCAACATGATTGGCTAGGGAGAGTCTCGTGACTCCCATCAAATCAAATCACACGTGAAAAACTTGAAAGGCAGCTGCAGATTTGGCACCATTATTTTTGCAGTGAAAAAGGCCAATTGCTTGAATATGTCATGTGAGTTTAACTTGCTCAAGCCAGATATCAGCATTAATCCTGCCTCTAATTTGAAGAAACATATTGAGGTACATTTCATATTTCTGCTTGCTTGATTCTGTGTCTATAATGTAGCCTGTAATTTAACTGTCTATCACTGAGATTATTGGATTTGATGTGAGAGATTAAGGTGATGTTATTGTGACAGGGTGGAGGGCGGGGCCGGGTCATGATTTTCGGACGGTGGTGCCACAGAGAGAGAATTTCTACGGGCAGCTGTCTGTCCAATGCGTGTGTTTGTGTCTTTTGGTTTATTTCTTCATTAAACTATTATTTATATTGTCAAGCTGGTTCTCGCCTCCTCCTTTCCATTGAACTGCCCTTTACACTGGTGCCGAACCCCGGGAAGGAGGAGGGATACACCATAGTGGAGTTCTTGCCGCTTCTATCCACCCCAACAGAGAAGTTGGGGTGGCCATCTGCCGGGGGACGGAGGAGCCCGGTCGCCTGGAAACAGAGGAACGGCCGCAGACTGCGAGGGGAGAAGGGGCTCCTAACCGTGGTCAGGGCCGCTGCCAGGGGCGGAGGCGACCCCTACCAGCCGCTGAAACATGGCGGTGTCTGAGACCGCCGACCACGAGCGGGGAGGGGGTTACTACCGACCGCCTGGAGCGGGAGAACCGCTGCCAGGGGCGGGGGAGTCACCCCTCCTGTTCCCTGAGAACGTGACGGGCGATCCGTCCACCAGGTGCTGGAGGACTGCCTCCGATCCGCCCAGGGAGCGTATCAGAGAACCGGCGAGTAAGTGTTGTTTTTTCTTTCTCTCTCTCTCTCCCACTGCAGCTCCGTGTTGGCCATTTCCCTCTCTTTAAAATTGTACTGCTTTTTTTGTTGTAGGGGGGCACTGTTACAGGGAGTACCCCCCTATTTTTCATTTTTGTTTCCTCCCCCTGTCCCCTCCCAGATTCAGGAAGGCGGGGATGACCTGCCGGCAGATGGGGCATAAAGGCACGCCCTCCCCCAGAGGGGGGTGTACATCATTCCAGGGGCTTCCCGGCCTGAGAACGAGGGAGGAATGTGACAGGGCGGAGTGTGGGGCCGGGTCGTGATTTTACACACCTGGCCCCTTATCAGGCTAATCAAGCCTCCGAGAGGGATAAAGCCTGACTGCGGACGGTGGTGCGACAGAGAGAGAAAGGACAGACAGCTGCCCTTAAACTATGCGTGTGTTTGTGTCTTTTGGTTTATTTCTTCATTAAACTATTATTTAAATGTCAAGCCGGTTCTCGCCTCCTCCTTTCCATTGAACTGCTTTACAGTTATCAATAGGGCTGGGCGATAAAACAATCTTGATGTTTATCTGAAAAAAGAGAGATATCTGCAATATCGATGATAAACTTTTGAGTATTTTTGTATACTTAGCCTATGATAGAGCCTATCTAGAACAGGGGTGTTCATTGCAACGCTCATGATGACAAGACCACCACTGGTTGGTTGAACTAGATAAAATATAAAAGATTGATTTTTTATTTCCTGACGTCTGTCGTTGTGTGCTGTTTGATTGACAGGCGGCTGCCGGCTAATGATGCCCTTCTTGATGAGGCATTAATGTAAACGCAGTCGATTTGGTCTGATAAAAATCATATTTGCATCAAAATGTTGGACTTGAAGTGTACATGTAACCAAATTGAGCATTGTCTACAGGCTATGTCATATAAAGGCTATTAATCAAACAACAATAACAAGGAAATGAGAAAACCACACAAACAGATCAATATTTAAGTCCCTTTTTGATACAAATTGTTCTTCATGCTCAGTAGATGGTGATATGCATGAAGAATGTGAATCACCAATAACAAAAGAAGAAGATAGTGAAAGTTAAAGTGGAGATTGAATGAGCAGGGTGAAGAATTTCTAGCAAAAAAATTACTTAAATATGTATCTGTTTCTCACCTTCACCTATCATATCACTCCTGAAGTCATGGATTTAACCACTGGAGTCACATGGATTAGGCTACTTGTATGCTGACTTGTGTGATTTTTGGAGCTTCAAAATTTTGCCGTCCCTTCACTTGCATTGTATGGACCAAAAGAGATATTCATCTAAATATCTTAATTTATGTTCTGCTGAAGAAAGAAAGTCATACACATCTGAGATGGCATAAGGGTGACTAAATAATGAGAATTAACATTTTTGTGTGAATTATTCCTTTAAAGCCTGATGCCCCTGTACAAAACAACTGTGCTACCGCCTCTATTGTGCTTTTTTAGTGTTTTTTTAATTTATTTTTTTCATTCCTTGCATTGTTTTGAACATGGTTTATGCGCAACAATAACTCTTTTAGTCGGCATTAAGGGAAATTTAGACTCTGCACATAAACTGATTTTGTAAACTGTTTCATACATTATGATATTGAAAATAACTTTTTTTTATCTTTTCATTGCTGTAATCATGTCGCCCTTTAATTAATTTTTAAAATCAGATTCATGTAGTGTTTACAGTATAGATACGTGATGTATTTTACAATTTTGCAGTCACAAACACCTAAAAAATACCTATATTTTTATTTTTTCTGGCAAACAGCCATGAAAGGGAATGCAAATTATGGTATGTGTGCTACATCTTTAAATTGCAGCATAGTGTTTTTATTATAATTTATACATTTTACACAAACATTTGACAAACAGAAAGTGTCACAATTCCTTTTTGTCTTCATTTTGAACATTCTATCTATTTTTAATAATTTAAAACCCAACAATTTTCATTTTGTTTAATGTTTTGCTTGAAAGCCATGCTTGTTCTATCTTTATTTAAAATACATTTACTTTGATATTTTGCAATCAAATGTAGAGATATTCGTACATTTTAAGTCTATTTTTAAATACTTTTTGGGCAACTCCCATTCTACCAATACAGTATTGTAATGAGAAAAAAAAAGGGTAGAACGTGTTAGTGAAAAAAGATGATGATTTCTTAAAATGTGTTCATTGATGGGCTCCATTCATTCCAGTCTCCATAAACCAAAGACATTTTCATAAAGCTCAGATATTTTAGGGAAATAAATGTTTCCCCTTGAGAACTTGCCATTCTGTCTGTCCCCCTTTCACATCCGCACCATCAAACTAATCGAATGCCATGCTCAGAGGAAAGGTTAGGCTCGGCTTTCGCATTCATATTTTCCAGACCGGGAGTTTGACCTTTGCAGATCAAGCCGTTATTTTCTCTTGTGATGCCATCCAGCTTCACCAGCCTCTATAGTCAAGATTAGAATCCATTACACACTGATTGGTTAAAATGAACAAGGGCAGAAAAGGCTGTGGAGTTGTTTGTGCAGCTTTGATTGACTAAACAATAAACATAGCTTTTAGACGACTAATGATGGGAATTGTATGAAATGTTACTATTCCGGTTCCAATTAAGATTACTCTTTACAATTCAGGTTCCTTAACAATTCCATTCACGATTATTTTAGTACCTTTGTTTGTAAATAAAATATCTGTATAATTCTGCATTTATACCCTACTGCCCTCAGCAGTCTGTTACCAAATATCTCATATTTTAATACAACAGATTCTTGTTTACATCGCCTTTTTAAATTATTTTCAATTAAAATGTAAAACTTATAATGTGTATATTTAACTATACATTGACCACATTATATGCACTTAAGAAAATTGTTTAATCCAGTGATTTAGCAAAAAGCTAATTCTAATATGTCATGTCAGCATTAATGGCATTTTCCTTATGCCATTTAAGGGATTAAGAGAAAACGGTTTAACACACCCAGGTTTCACACGGAGTTGTTTGATGTATGGCTTCATCTTATGACATTAGTTATCCGTTTAGATGTCCATATAAGCCGCGTTCTTACAGGTGTTTGAAGAGTGCACATGTGTGTGGAACAGACCTAAGCCATACCTAAGCCATATCAACAACTCAGCACATTGGAAATAATTCAACATTTCTGGGAGTACAGTGGGACACTATACACAAATTAAAAATATCTACTACTGTCCCTCACGTTCGGATTTGCATTGAAGTACTTTGGGGAAATCCCAGAGTTTTATCTAAGAGGGAAACCCCACTATTGCAAACACAGCAAGAACTCTGAAATATTTTGTAATAAAACGAAGCACAGAGAATAAACTAGCAAGTTTTCCTGGGATCTCATGTTTGTTATTTAAACAAGCTTCACAGGGAAATTACGTTGCTGAGGAGAAAGCTGCTTACTGTCGCATGTATACGTTGGTAAAGAGAGAGCAGATAGCACAGTGAATGTAAACACAAAGGCTTAAGCAGCTTTCTCGCAATGAACAGCTTTCTGGTCTCAATGTTAATGAGGTCATTGTCGCATAAACATTTAGTCAGTAATTACTTTGATTTAAGTCTCGCTTGGCGAAATTAATGACTTGTGGTTTACTACATTTCAGCGCGTGTAAGTTCAAAAGAACTGGCTCATATGAGTTACGCGTTAAGGAATTGGTCTATACTGGTTGCTCTGCATGTTTTGTGCTGTAGATGTCATTGTGTCAAACTCCCACTGAATAGCAATGCAGCAGACTTTATTTAAGGATATTTTATTACCACGTTCCATCCGCATAGACAGAAGAATTTTTGTTCGAGAAACATTAATGGAGAGTCATAGAAATACTTTTGTTCCAGTATTGTTTTTTTAATTATTGTTAATAGTCGTTTCCCAACCTTTCGGACCTCTTTATTCTATTTGTTTATAGTGGGCAGAAGAGCGGTTTCATAATAAAAAACATACTGATGTAACTGCAATTCATGTCATTTTCATTTTTAAGTGGTACATCTAAAGTGTCCTGTAATTTTCATTTAGTTTGTCATTTGTACAGCTTCAATCAATAAATTTGCTATTTTGTGCTCACCCAAAATGAGCCTAAAAAAACAAACAAACAAAAAAACAGCCTTGAAGTATTCAATGACAAAGTGCCTGTCATGGTGGCCAAGTGTTAAAGACACTGTTCATATTCTTTAAAAATTGAAGGTTTCTAGTAATTTCCCTCTTCCTTTATTCTCTTTTCATTCAGATCTGAGGCCTCTTCCTGACGTGGCTATGACGGGAAAATGCACACGCGAATGTACTGAATTTGGACACTCTGATTCCTGCTGGATGCCCGGACAGCCCTCACCTAACCGCACCAAGAGTGCCAATAGTGGGCCCAAGCTCTCCACCTTTGTGCCTTACCAGGATAGGGAGGGTCAGGAGCGTCTTATGGGTGACAGCAGCTCCAAGCCTCCGGGAGAAGAGCGGAATGGAGGTGGGAGCAATAAAGTGGCCAGCATTCGCTTTCTGCCACCCTATACTAGTGCCTATTCTGCAGGTGGCGACGCCGACATGGACTGCCCATTGGAGGAGATCCCCTTAAGTCAGACAGCCGATTATGCCCCTGTAGCCACACCCTCAAGCCAAGGCTCCAAAAGAGAAATCTACCTGTGAATCATCTGTTGTTCGTCTGGGTTCGGTTCCACATTTGATCCAATTTACTTGTGATCAGTAATGCCTGTGAGAGGATAAAAGGACTCGTTGTCAAAACACCTGCTAAATCTACTACACCATCAGACCCCAATTTACACAGACTGTCACAACATGCATCTCCAATCCCCTCAGCCATAAGCCTAATGGCTGACACAACACAGCTAGAGTCCTTCTTCAAAACCCTGCACATTGTTAGAGGCTCTGGAAGCCAAATAGAAAGATGAAAGAAGAAAATATTGAAAAAACAAACAAAAAACAAAACAAAACAAAAAAATTGTGAATACAACAAGAACACAACCCAGTGTAAACTTCATATGAAAGAATGTAAGGACAATTTTTAAGTGAACTTTGTGATAATTTAATGTCAAGGGAATATTCCTTTTGGATTTAATGTTTTTTTTTTTTTTGCTGACTTTTGTAATTTATACTGTATACATTCATTATATATATATATTACTTCTGATTCAGTAGTTATACAGAGACTGTAGTTATGCTTACCTAAAACATGTACACTGAGCTACACATACGAGTTGTTCCACATTTTGGTTTGTTTCTTTTATTTGTTTTTCTGTGTGTATATAAGTGCGTATGTATCCCCACTAAGAACTTTTGAACTCAAGAAGAACTAGAAAACCAAATTCTGGCAATCTAAGGGGGAACGTTATGTTTTTGCACACTTTATTAAAGAGAAAACATATTCACCATTCTTTAAGCACTGAAGGGTAAATGTTTATTATATTTGTCTTTTTCATAGAAGCTCTTTTCTTAATGTACAGTGATGTAAATAGCACACACTAATGAAGGAACAGTTTTGATTTCCCAATGATTTACTTGTACAGAACTTCGAAGCTCCAGCTTCGTCCTTGTTGATAGTAGAATAGTATTTGCCTCCCTGTCAGTATAAGAAGGATAGCAGTTTTGGTCCGCAGAATGCTAAATATAATCCATAGCAGGAGCCTCAGCTGTCTTACATGTGACTCGAGTGAACAGAATTTGGGGCAAAATCAAGGGAAGCCCATGGATTTCAGCAGGTTTATATTATGTGATTTGTCATTTTTGAAAAGTTGCCATTGCCCCATGATGGTCTTCATCAGTTCCCAACGGAGGCCTTGTGGAAGCATAACTGGCTCTCACACTAACTGTTCTTTGTGACACTCCCATAATTCATCAAAAGACTGTTGCGGGATCTTGAGGGACCAAAGCCCCTTGGAAGAGCTTTGTTCAACCATCCCATCCTTAGGAAGGAGCAACAACTTTTTTTACCATAAACACTGAACTATCCATATACTGTGCAATAGCCTACTTGTTTTTAAACATGTGAAACTTTGTTGTGTAGATTTGTGGTTGTACCAGAGATTTCATTCTCTATGGTGGGTCCGATCCTGACAGAAATAGATCAGTTCGAAAATAGTGACTACAGAACATTTCTATTAGAAAATATAGGCTTGACCACATTCAAATTGTATTCAACATATCCAAAATACTATAGGATCTCGAGATTCTGTTTAAGTGTGCTTTGAGCCGACATTGCATGACTCCTTCAGTGAGCTTAGGAAGAGATTTAAGCTTGCCTACATTGTGTTAAAGGAATTGTTCACCCAAAAAATTATCATTCTCTCATCATTAATATACCCTTATTTTGTCTAAACTCATATGCCTTTTTTTTCCTTCCCCTGAACACAATCAAAGATATTTTAATGGAGATGTCTGTTTGTCCATACAATTCAAGTGAAGTGATCCAAATGAGTTTGGATGGGAACAGACCAAAATATAACTCCTTTTTCACTGAAAAAGGAGTTATATTTTGGTCTGTCCTGCAGGTGGTTGTAGATGGTGGTTTTAGATTATGGGTGTTTGCACCGCTCCTTCTGCAAAGCCACACTGGCCTAAATGGGGTGGTTTCCTGAGTTGAGATAATTAACTGATCTGAAAGCAGGGCTTTCAGGAATAGTTTACTGGAAGTTCTTTTAAGGCTATTACTAATAGCAGCTGATGGTAACAATGATTGCTTCAGAGGCAATGCAGGTCAGCGAAAGCTATAATGAGCATTAGAGGCCCGAGCTACACACAATATGTGCACTATAATTTACAAC
The DNA here is from genome assembly GCF_025860055.1 of Xyrauchen texanus. NCBI lineage: Eukaryota > Metazoa > Chordata > Actinopteri > Cypriniformes > Catostomidae > Xyrauchen > Xyrauchen texanus. The sequence continues at coordinate 22,577,880 of NC_068294.1, read as the reverse complement.
ATATCACACAGTTAAGTAGCCACTTAAAACCGGCTCTTCACCTCCAGTGAAGTAAAGCCAGATTTTGCAACTCTGTAGGTGTTGACAGGTTTACAGCGCACATGGTTGTGCTGAGGTGTCTCCAGGGTTCAATATTTGATGTAAAAGCCTCCTTTTTAAAAAAACTTCTTTTAAGTAATTAAAAGCAGAAAAACAACCCAACACTCCAAGGCTGTTGTCTCGAGTGAGAGCTACAGTTGATATGACACGTTAAGCATTGCAATTCTTTCATGTGTGTGGATTTATTTAGTTCACGACTGACCCCTTGTTTGAGCACTGGCAGAATGACGATAGATCACTATAATGTCCCTCTTAAGTAAACAAGACATTTTTCCTGCTGTCGGGGTCTTTGGTGTCTGTGTTCCTCAACAACATCTTTGGATAAGCATTGCTGAGCTCACCACAGCCTAGCGGCAGACTAGGGGAGAAATCAAGTGCCCTCACCTGGTCTGTCCTTCCAAAAATATAAGTGCTGGTTTGGGCACATCAACACTCTCTCACTAGTGTTACAGGGGTTTTAAAAGGATAGTTCACCCAAAAATCACTATTATATAATTTAATAACCCTCATGTTGTTCCAAACGCATTTGATTTTATTTCTTCCATGAAACAAAAAAGGAGATATATATATAAGAATGTACTAGTCATTTTATCCATGCCGTTATATCCAATAGCTGCATTTCCCCTATCGGTCCAAATTAGGGCGTGCTAGTGTGTGACAGTTGCATTTCCACTGTCACTTCCAGGGCTTCATCATGCCTCATCAGGGCGTCCTTGGGGCCAATGGTCAAGCATCTTTGGCCCACCGATTACCCTTGGGCCAAAGTAGGCCAACTGGTGATTGAAGATGTGTCAGTGTCAAAGGCGATGTTTTGCTTAGTCAGGTCTTGCTTTTCACCAAGCAAAGACTAAAATAAGCAAACAAATGGCAGCTTCAGTCTCCACCATGTTCATTTGGAAGGCTAGCGAGTCTCCAGAGTCTGATACCTCAGTTTGAGATTCCCTCTTGCTTCTGAAATGGGCAGGGTGTGTGATGTTGGCACCAGGGCAGTGTATTAAGGGCAGGTTTAGGGCAACGCTGCAGGATTATTGGCCCAATGGTGGGAACACAGATTGATTTTGGACTCACAGCTCGAGGTCTGAGGCTATTGGCCCCGGTTGTACAGTTGATAGTCCTGGCTCACACTGGCCTGATAGTGGAAACAGAATGCAAAAGCACCATAAAAGTATGACTTGATCTTTAAGACTGGAACAGTCTGATTTGTAAATGAATCATTTAGACTTATTTTGTATAGAAATGTTTCAAAAACACGATTTGCTCCCGAATCCAACATTGTTATTTCTCACATGAACTCTCATGAATGCACCAAGGAGAGCTAGGGCGAATGTCAAGATTTTCATGAAAAACAATTAAAATTTCAGTCTGTTTCTCATACAAAGCTTTTGCATGGTTTCAAAAGACATATATCATGTTGTATTTACATAATTTTATTGTTCCTTTCTGAATCTTGAAAGCTTCAGGCTCCATTCTTTATATTTGCAGTAGATTCCTCCATTTCTTTTGTGTTCCTAGGAAGAAAGTCAAATGGGTTTGGAACTAAACAAGGATGAGTTACAAATGACAGAATTTTCATTTTTGGGTGATCTATCCCTTTAAATTTTCATCATCATTAAATTATTCTTTGCACACATCTATGTTGTCGTTTCAGTTATTTTAATCATTCCAGCTACTACTGACCTCGGAGCTGTTTCTGCAGTGACAACAGGTTGCTTGAGCTTCATGAACCCAAATGCTGCATGACAGTTAGTCAGTCACTTGTTCCCACTGGGAAAACCTGCAGTTTATCCCTGGAGAACAACTGTCAGATACAGCTAGGTCAAATCATTCGGAGTGAGTGTGCGCTCCTGTTTGTGAGTACGAAATTTTTTTTGTGTGCACACCTGTGTAGTGTAACTGTGTAGATACATGGAGAGAATTGCTCACTGCCTTTACATTGGACACTATGCAGATAATTTGATGGAAAAACATTATGACAAATAACATCTTATACAATGTTTATCTTGCTTTCTTGTTGCCCTGTAAAGATTTGTACGCACAGTGTATAAGGAGAAAGACGGTCCACTGGGTCAGTCTTTTATCACTGTACTAAAATTTTAGCTGTTATTTTGATATTTGGCAGCAATTTATTCTACTTTTCTGTGAGATATGTTCTGTTTTAGTTTTTTTGGAACTTTTTTTCTTAACTCAAAGAGACCAGTGTTAAATAAAGTCCCATCTATGGCTCAAAAATATATACTCAACCGTTTTTGTTTAATCGTTTGTGAGAATTTAAAACATTGTTACTCTGAACTATTATCTAATGTTATTTCATACCAAACATAATTGCTTATTTTTTGTTTTCTCCCCATTTTTTCAGCTCTTTTATACATTCCATGCAACACGGTTTTGTTTTGTGCAATACAATGTGTCCTGCTTTCTCTGTTGTATTAAAAATCTTCATGAAAAATTCACATTGCGATATACACATTTATTATTTTATTTTTAAGATGTCCAACAACTGTACAGTGATGAGCACAATGTAAATCACCTCTATTTTAAGCCAACAACTTTTGTCTTATTTTGGGTTTCCCAAAGCAGATACTCTACATAGCATCTATCCTTCTTTGGGTATATGGCCACCTCATGAACAGGCTCAGCAATCAGCACATTTTTAGCAATGATTTTGGGGCAAAATCTGCAGAATTCCAGTCAGTCAATTTAAAGAAGCCAAAATGTGTTCAACAGAGCAGTGAGCAATCTTATTAGTGGCTGAAAGCGTGATCAGAGTAGCCAAATTATTTAATAAAATTAGCATGAAAGGAGCAGGGGTGCTTTTTGAATGATAGACATTCCAGTTTTGTGGAAATCTATTGCACTTTCTGAAGAATTCTGTAGGCACAGATTATGTATGGGCCTGCTCATGACTGATGTTAAATTTCACCCAACTGTAATCTCCATTTAATTTGTGCTGAATTGTTTGATTACATGCAAATCAATCAAATCTTATGTGACTTAAGTATCAATTATTTTGCCTGACACATGGACTCATATTGGTGGAAAGCCACCCGCTGCATTTGTCCAGGTATTAGGAGTTATGAACGAACATGTTATAATGTTGTAATGTCACCATGCATAATGAGGCTCACCATTCATCTCTGAGCATAACAGAAGTAGAGATAAACAGCATCATTCTAGCCCTGGAGAAAGATTCAAAATTAAACCAGTCAATTATTTTGCGAAGTGTTGGATGAGTGGCTTCAACATTTCGACTTTAGTCCTGAAATGAACTGAGAACACTTAAGCGGTCCGTGGGTGTCTTCATAAGATCTCGATATTAAAACATCCACACAAAGTAATTGAAGAACAGCCGACATTTAAATAGATCAATACAGGAAGTATGAGTTTGTAGCCTTAGTGTTGGTTATATTTATATCGAAACGCTTGTGATGCCTTGTTTTCGTTGTACAGTTTTATGTACATGCTAATAATGTGGCTTTTTGAAAATAAATAAAAAAATAACATGTTGAAAAGCAAATCTAAATTGTAAAATATTTTTCAAAGTAGAGTATGTTAGAATGGGAGTGGTTGGGGTTTTGGGTGCACAAAAATGTTGTGCCCGTGTGTCTAAAATGTCCTAAGTAACCATTCACTGGCTTCTAGTCTTTTTCCAAGAGTCTTATTTTTAAATTTTTTGAGTTCTGTGGTGTTTGCAAAGCAATGGCTTTTGAAGAGTTTTAGCCCTTATTTGTTCTGTTATGTTCTTATCAACATCCGCATGTTAAACACGAAGAGGAAGAAAAAAAGAGAAGAAAAAAACCTACTGTCTTTTATTTTTGCTGAGCAAATCAAAGAAATAATATCTTGTAAGTACTCCTTCCTTTACAATAAAATACATTCAGTAAAAATCATTGTACTTCATGAGTGGTTTTATGTGGCTTTGATTATACACATTTCCTTTTATTTCATCAGGGAAAGTGCTTTGAATGTGTTCCCTCTTTCAAGTCAGTTTTTTGGGGAACAAAAGTTCCACATTGTAGCATCTTGCAAATGACTAGAAGTAAACTTCATGATTCAGCATGTCTCTGCTGCCAGGAAGCTACTGAGAAGATGTAATTGCATCTTTTAGCAGACATGGCAGGGTTCAAACTTTCTGGAGGTTCCTCAGCTTGTACTTAATGTGTGGCATTTGTTCCTTGAGAGAATAAAGCCCAGTTAACCCCAGCAGATTTTTTAATGTGCCAATGCCACTTCCAAACATATGTTTCATTGATCATCATACACACATTCTCTACAGGACCTAAGGTCCAGACACACACAGATAGACACTCACTCTAACAAACTGTCTCTCAAATGCTCCTATGCATGTTAATATTTTAGAGCTTTACACACTTAAAATTGTTAACCTGTGTAAAGTAAATCTTAGGTTATCTTTTTTAATTTTTCACACTGTTCATACTTTACCCTGGGTTAATAATTAACAATAGGTATACATGTTTCAAGGTTTCACCCTGTACACTGTAAATCCCAGCTTAACGTCCTTAAGTGCATATTTGCTGTGTCAATAACAATGATTGGACAAATACAGCTCGCAACAGACACCTACGTTAATAACTGTTTATCAATGGAACTGCTTCTCCTTGGAAATGTCACCAAGCATATCAGCTCTGTTTGTCTTACAACTTCTGAAACATACCACGAAAAAACACACACAAAATGGTCAGTCTCTTCATCAGGCCAGTAATAGGCATGTTAATGTTTTAACATAAAGAGTTAAAAAATTAGTGTCTGAGATCGTGCAAAGAGCATTAATATTTATGGAGGTAAAAGGCATTATATGATTGGTTGTGTTTTAAACAACTTTCTGAAACATTCTAACGCTGCATCATTTCACACCGCAATATAGGGTTAACCCTGCTCTTGAGCAAAGTTTCTTAACCTTGGGTTGAAAGCGGTGATAACCCCATTTCAAAATTACTAATATTAAATTTTGCTTTACCCAGGGTTAAAAGCGGATTGAAATTACGATAACCCGGGGTTAAGTACAGTCTGAAAAGCCCTTTTAAGGTCATATGTCAATTCCAACTGACCCTTTGCTAAGCCCCACCTTAAAAGTGTTTCTGACCAATCCTGTCTTAGCAACTGTTGCTGTGCCTCCATTACTCTGACACGTTTGTTATTTTCCAATGAGACCCTACTGGAGTGGAGATGTAAAGCAGGATTTTATTAAAAAAAAACCAATGTTGCCACATCACATGCAATAGTCACACTAGGTACAAAGTGAACACAGTGTTTTTCTTTCTTTAAAAAATAAATAAATCAATACATTTAATAAATGTCAAGTAGAGCATACTATGGACTAAATTGTGTCAGTCCCAGTGGTCAGTCCTCATTTCCAAAAAAGCATGAATAACATCAGCTAGAAAATCTACATTTCCTCCAAGATAAATTAAAGCTAATAACTGAAAGTTAATTCATTAAAGTAGTGATTCATGTAATACTAAATGCTATATAGTAAATAAATATTATAAGCATCAAAATGAATGTGTTATGAGTAGTGCTGTTGATTTAACGCATTTATTCAGTGCGATTCATTTGATAAAAAATAATACTTTAAAAAAATAATCCCAATGCCCCCAGATTGTAATAAGGAACATGTTTACTCCAGAGGGCAGTAATTGAAATTTCAGCTGTATGGGCAACGCACAGTTTATACAGTGAAGAAAACAACCATACAGCACAAAACAGACGTTCGTTACGTTCTTGCGTTCAAAACATTTGATGGAGCGCAAATTCAAACTAATCTCAAGACTAGTATTAAACGTCTAGGTTACGGATGTATCCTCCGTCTGTCGCTCACTTCGACGTTGTGTCGAAGAAGTGACACTAGGGGTCCAATTTAAATCACCCCATGCATTGAGCCATGTACGTGTACTGCTGACACAGGAGCGGGCAGGTACTTGAACGGGCCGAGCCTAGCCGGGCATCTTTTCTCTCTATGTTTCTCGCATAGAGTCAATGGCTGGGGCCCTTACAAGCATCGGGGAAGGGGGTCTTACACAGTTTCCTATTCTTTCAGGGGGAAAATACCCTGCGGAGACCACACCTGCCCAGAGAGGGGGAGGAAGAGTGTGCCCCGTCCCTGAGAAATAAGGTCTTTCCTCAGGGAAATTTGCCAGGGAGGGGCTGTCGCGAGGAGTACGAGACACAGCACCTGTGCAAGAAGGCTCACTGGGGGAAATGCGTACTTGCATTGTGTGCCAGTGCATCTGCCCCAAGGGGAGCCTCTGTTCAGGCATACCAGAGCGGACAGTGGGAGGTCTCTTGGGAGGCGAACGGGTCTACCTGAGCCTTGCCGAACCTTTCCCAAATCAGCTGTACCGACTGGGGTTGAAACCTCCACTCTCCACTGGGCAAGCGTTGTCGTGATAGCTCGTCCGCCACCACATTGAGGTTGCCGGGGATGTGAGTGGCACGCATCAACTTGAGTCGCAGCTGGCTCCAAAGAAGGAGACGACGTACGAGTTGTGACATGTGGCGGGAGCATACGCCGCCATGGCGATATATGTACACTACCACGGTGGTGCTGTCTGATCTGATCAAGACGTGTTTGCCCTGAACCAGTGGGAGAAACCTCCGCAGGGCAAATAATACAGTCAACAGCTCTAGGCAGTTGATGTGCCAGCGCAGCGCCGTGGAGGACGCCATATGCCCCAGGAGGTAAAGGGACCACAGTGCCTGGCCAGAAGGCAGCAGGGCATACCAGCACTGACTGCGTGCGCTCGTTGGTGAGGCATCCTGACATAGAGACTTAGTTTAACTCCATGCCGAGAAAAGAGATGCTCTGAACCGGGGTGAGCTTGCTCTTTTCCCAGTTGACCTAAAGCCCTAAGCGTCTGAGGTGACTGAGTACCTGGTCCCTGTGGGTGCATAGTAACTCTCGGGAGTGGGCCATGATGAGCCAGTCGTCGAGGTAGTTGAGTATGCGGATGCCAGCTTCTCAGAGCGGGCAAGGGCTGGCAAACTGAATTGCATAACCGAGTCGGATGGTCCTGGCCGTGACGGGTTGGGAATGGGCGTGACGGGTTGGGAAGTAAAAGCCACGCATCCAAGCTCCATGCTAGGGGCACTAACGGGACGATTATTTTTGAAGCACCCAGCGAGGCATCGCAGCGGGGCGGAGCAGGTAGTAAGGCGTCGGGAGGCTCCGAGGCTCTGATGCTGAGAAAAGACTTGAAGCAAATACCTTGGTCCGCACACCCGGCAGGGGGTGGGAGAGTGACTGAGGAGGAGGTCCGGTGGAGGCGTCCTCTAGACGCCTAAACCGGCCGGCCGAGGAACAGTCGTGGGGCTGAAGGCAGCGTGTGAGCATGCCAGGACTGTTGAGTTGTAGCGGCAGAGTGCCGTGAGAACGGCATTTGCGGGCCAGGTGACCCAGAGACAAAGGAAATAACAATTTTATTGAGAATGTGGGTACCGCAGCCCCGAGAGGGTGCGGCAAATGAAATAAATTCAAACAAGGATTCTCCTCCCGGCCCTCCACCGAGGGACGGAGTGGTCTGCACGTTTTTTAGCCGCAGAAGGATGCCCTCAGTGAGCAGACGGGGCTTGGCCCGTGGCAGCAGGTGTGCGGCAGGGCAGGATGTGTGAAATCGCCTCCGTCTGCTTTTTCACCACTGAGAACTGCTGGGCGAAGTCCTCGATGGTGTCGCTGAAGAGGCCGAACTGGGAGATAGGAGCAAGTGTGGCCATCTTTATAAAGACGCTTCCTGAAAAGGACGTTCAGCGCAGCTGTGTATTGCTCTTTTAGAGGAAAATACTCTTTTAGAGAAAAGTCATTCTTTTACAAACACTCTTTTAGTTTGCGCTGTCGAAGCGCCCAGGGGCAAACTGCAATGCCGTGCAGAGAAGGAGAAAGACGCAAAGATCCAACAGCAGATCACTCAGAAGTAAGAGGAACAGGTGTGTGTGACACGCAGCTCGCTGCATACTCGACCATTGGCTCCGAAGAAAATTTCTGAATGAAACAGACGTATTTCGGGGGCGGACATATGGGTATATACATGTCGCTCACTTCGACACAACGTCGAAGTGAGTGACAGACAGGGAACTATATTTAACTTGACACAGTGACCTAAACATTTTATGTTTATGACGCAATGCACCCGAGACGCTACACAAGCATGTCTGACGCAGGTGTAAATTGACGGGCTCTTAAACAAGCCCTCATAGTAAATCTCAAACTGATTGACAAATTCACTTGTGAAATGGATTGCTGTGAACTGTATGCAAATGATTGGCTTATGTTCAATAATATGGTAGTAAACAAAACATTGTATTCTAAAGCCGCTTTTTGTATTGTCTTATCAATGATTAACTCTTCTGCCACAAGAATGCAATGCATTTTAATTATTTGAATATATATATATATATATATATATTTATTTTTTATATTTAAAGATAACTATGTATAATTATTTCATCACAATATATTGAATTATTGTTATATGAGGGGCTTTCTCAGCAAATATTGGTATATGCGACAGCCCTAGTTATGAGACATTATAAGCAGTTCTGGCCACTTACATCAGATGTGTAATTGCTATCAAAAGATGATTTTCTCTTTTAAAGTGACTGTGATAATCATTTTTCTTTATTATGATTCACAGTCTTCGCAGTTTTCAATCAAATTACTGTGTAATTTAACAAATTCTTATACAAAAAAACTACGTCACTCTTCATTCCAGCCCACTTAAGTTTATTATTTATTCCACTTATGAGAATATTAATAAAAATAAAACTGTGCTATTCACGACAATCTCCCATTCATTCCTATGGGGAATTCTGCAGAGTTTATCAGAGCGAACAACCGTAACCAAGGGGGGTGCGGATCTTAGCAAGGTTACTGTAACGAACTCCAGTTCCCAAGTCCACTCCGCCCCTTCCATCTCTCACACTCGTTCCCAATCACCCGAATATTAGTTTCACCTGCACCGTTTCTTTTCTCTATTTATACCCTGCCCTTTCTCCTTACCGTTGTTGGTTATTGTTTTGTCACCCACGCTGCTTTGCCAACTCTAGTGTTTCGCTTGTCTTCCCCAGTTTGTTCTTTCTCGTGTTTTGTTTTGTTTATCTGATCTCCTGGCTTTGACATCATGCTCTCCTTTTAACTACGCTCCTTTGGATTTGCCCCTTTGTACATTTGCCTGTCTGCTAATAAAGCTGTTTCCTGCAATTGAATCCATCTCGTCCAGTATTCGTTACAGAATAACCAACCCCTTTAATTCATCATGGATTCAGCGGAAAACCTTCAAGGCTCACTAGAGCGGATTTGTGTGGCAATTTCTTCTCAAGGATCTACTGTTGGGAGACATGAACAAGTGTTAACAACCCAGGGACAGCAGATCCAAGAAATCCTACAAACGGTACGTGTTCTTTCTGATCTATTGAATCCAGTCCCACCTGTACCGGTCCCTGAACCCGCTGATACTCCCAACGTATTGCCGAGCGCCGCAAGTTTTCAACCCCCCGAGAGGTTTGATGGGTCTTCTGACAATTGCCAGGGCTTTTTGATGCAGTGCAGTTTCTACTTAAAATATCACCCCCATTTGCACTCCGACAGTGAGAGGGTTAATTTTTTGATTTCGCTACTTACCGGCAGAGCACGACAATGGGCCACCGCAATGTGGACAGCAAATAGCTCCCTTCTAGCTTCCTATTATCAATTTTGTCACCAGATAGCCGTTGTATTTGATCATCCTGCAGCTGGAAGAGATGTGGGTAGCAGCCTCGTATTCTTGAAGCAGGGGTCACGCACTGCAGCCGATTATGCCCTTGATTTCCGCACCCTTGCCGCGGGTAGCGGGTGGAGCGACCCCGCTCTTCTGACTGTCTATCGCCTGGGTTTGAGTCCTCAATTGCAGATGGAGCTAGCCTGCCGGGGAGAATCATTGTCTTTGGAGAATTATATCCAACTCTCCATTACAGTGGATAATCTCCTACGAGATCGCGCTTTCAGAAGTTCTTCCGTTAACCAGGAACGCACTGTGGTTTCCGACTCATCACACCCCCCACCTCTCGAAAGCTCTCCCAGTCCTGAACCCATGCAGCTTGGTCACGCTCCGTTAACCCCTGCAGAGCGAGCCAGACGTTTGACACAGCGTCTCTGTCTGTACTGTGGTAAGCCGGGTCATCGCATTGCTTCATGCCCAGTCTGTCCTCAGCCTTCCCCCTCCAGAAGCCAGGTTAGAACATCAGTAATTCTTAGTATTACCCAGAAACAAGTCTGCCTCCCTGTGGATTTGACCCGTAACGATGTCTCCTTTTCTGCCCCAGCCCTAGTTGATTCCGGGGCAGCAGGGAATTTTTTGGACGATAGCTTGGCCCAAAGACTTGGGATCCCTCTTAGTCCGGTTGAACCGCCCCTCAAGGTCAATTCTTTGGATGGAGCACCTCTCGGCTCTGGATTTATTACCCACAGAACTGTGCCGTTGTCCCTTCAAGTAGGCTTGTTCCACAAGGAAACCATTCAGTTTTTTGTTGTTCGTTCACCCAGAGACCCAGTGGTTTTAGGCCACCCCTGGCTATCTCTTCATGACCCCCATATTTCCTGGCGCACGGGGGAGCTGTTGTGCTGGAATAATCACTGTCTGTCTCATTGTATTCACCTACCTGTTTTCTCAACCTCTGTAGACAGCCCCGAAATGAAGTCTCCTGTCTCCATTCCCTCTTAGTATATTGCTTATGCTGATGTGTTCGAAAAGACCCAGGTTAACCTCCCTCAGTGTGGATTGCGCCATCAATCTTCTTCCGGGGCCCCGCTCCATAAGAGCAGAGTATACCCCTTAACCCTGCCTGAAACTAAGGCCATGGAAGACTACATCGACGAGGCGCTCAACCTTGGCATAATCCGACCTTCTGTCTCCCCAGTAGCGTCGGGCTTCTTCTTCGTGGACAAGAAAGATGCCGGACTTCGTCCTTGTATCGATTACCGTGCCTTGAATAATGTAACTGTAAAGTTCGCCTATCCCTTGCCTCTTATCCAGCCAGCGCTTGAACAAGTCAGCAAAGCCCAAATATTTACCAAACTTGACCTCAGGAGTGCATACAACCTCGTGCACATTAGAAAGGGAGACGAGTGGAAGACTGCGTTCATCACCACTAGGGGGCACTACGAATACTTGGTTATGCCTTACGGCCTCGCTAACTCTCCTTCGGTGTTCCAGTCCTTCATGAACGAGATCTTTCGAGACATGTTAGACCAATTCCTCATCATTTACATTGATGATTTGCTGATTTACTCCTCTATACTATCTGAACACACAGACCACATCTCCAGGGTGTTACAGAGACTCAGAGAACACGATTTGTTCGTTAAAGCAGAGAAGTGTGCCTTTCATCGTTCCTCTGTCTCCTTTTTGGGGTATGTCTTGTCCGCAGGAACGATGAGGATGGAAACCAACAAGGTAGCTGCAGTCCAGTCCTGGCCAGAGCCTAAGACGTTGAAGGAGCTCCAGCGTTTCCTAGGTTTCGCCAATTACTACAGGCGCTTCATTCGGAACTTCAGGAGGATTGCTGCACCTCTCACTGCTCTGACACCAGGCAAACCCAAGTCCCTAACATGGAACACTCCTGCTTAACAAGCCTTCCAAGCTCTGAAAGACACTTTTACCAGTTCCCCAGTTCTCAAGCAGCCCGATCCTACTCTCCCTTTCGTTGTGGAAGTGGACACCTCTGAGGTAGGCGTGGGAGCAGTACTCTCGCAGCGGCACGGGGCTCCCGCTAAACTGTACCCTTGTGCCTTCTACTCCCATAAACTGTCCTCCCCTGAGCAAAACTATGATGTCGGGAACAGAGAGTTGCTAGCTATTAAACTAGCCTTGGAAGAATGGCGTCACTGGTTGGAGGGTTCGAAGTTTCCTTTCATTGTCTTCACCGACCACAAGAACCTTGAGTACATTCGTTCAGCCAAGCGGTTAAACCCCAGACAAGCCAGATGGGCTATGTTCTTCACTCGTTTTAACTTTTCGGTAACTTTTCACCCAGGCTCTAAGAACACCAAGGCTGACGCTCTCTCCAGACTCTTCAGCTATGGATCTAAACCTTCGGAGCCAGATACTATTCTCCCTGCTTCATGCCTAGTAGCCTCCGTGAGGTGGGAATTGACGGAGGCTATCCTAAAGGCTCAAGGTAATGAACCCGCGCCTCCTCAAACTCCCCCCAATAAGATGTATGTGCCTACCATAATTTGCCCTCAGCTTATGCAGTGGGTACATACTTCCCTTTGTTCCGGCCATCCTGGTATCACCCATTCTACAGAGCTGCTCTCGAAGAAGTTTTGGTGGCCCTCTCTGAAGGACGACATCCACGACTATGGCTTTTTATACTTTTATTAGTACATTTGTAAAGCTGTACATTTGTTAAAAAAAGCTTGCTCTTGCATTTTAGATGATATGCACCCATTGAACTTATGAATCTAAATGTACAAAATGAAAATTATGTACACATATCTATGAATACTAATGTGAGATGTTTTGAAAATCACGGCTAAATGCATGCCTGACACAATTAGAAGTGAAGGGTTACTGATCTTAAACCTGCTAAAGCGCAACAGATCAACAGCAGCAAATGCTGAAATTCATCATACTATAAAGACTTACTTCAGATTAAATGAAGTACGACAGTTTGTTTTGCACACTAAATAAATGCCATAATGTTAATGACAAATAAATCAGAAAAACTATAAGATTCAGTAAATATTCATTCAAATTTTCACAGCGGTTTAAGCCATATACCGTAGCTGTATTTTTTGTCAAAGCTTATTTATTCAAAATCTCTCTCTTCTCTCTTTTTGCTAGTGTGCGGGTGATGGAGCTTTACAGAGCCCCTGAGTGGCTCCCCCAGGGTAGTGCTTGACTGTGGGTCAGTGTTATCAGCCTCTAGGCCAATAGAGTAGAGGTTTTACTCCACAGCACAGTGGCCACCTTCAATGACTGTAAATATTGGCTCTGCTGTGCAGGCAAATGAAGTGTCTAATGATGGGATTTTGAAATAAGCCCTCACCTACTGCAAGCCAGACAGTCAGGCAGTCTTAGGACAGCCGAATATGTGAAGCTGAGGTAGCTTCAAAATATAAAGAAGAGATAAAACATTAAAAACAGCACAGGCTTTGAATGAGATGCAGGAAGAGTGCCACAGGGAGGGAAAAGATTATGTATTTATACATTTGCTAGCACATAAATAAGTGATAAGCTTAAAATCATGACCTAGGCACAGGGAAAACATGTAAATCTAATTTACAGATTTACCTTAAATTGGGATGACATTTTTCTCCTAAGAAAATGCTACAGTTATTAATATTCTTGGAATGGACAACCTGTTAAATCATTACGGCATTCCTAATTCTCCGTTAAAACTGACTGTGCCTCTGTTTCGCTTGTGGTTTGCATGAGGAAGGCACATAACTGCAGGCACTGTGTGTAATGTTAAAATGAGATTAGCCTGCTGTTGCATCTCTGTATGATGATTAGAAACAGTGCTTGCATTTGAAGTCTCCCGCTATCTCAAGGTTCCATTTGCTGATTCAAGGAATCCCACACATAGTGGGGGAGCTTAAAGAGCCCATAAATGGCTTGAGCAAAGTTTGCTTTCTGTGTTGACGTATTTCCTTTCAAAACAGGAAGTAAGAGAGAGGCATAGAGAAGGAATTGTCTCCCTTTTTAAAAAAAAAACAAACTATTGGCTTTAGTTACATCCACAATGGTCTTGTAAAATCACATTACTAAGCCTAATGTACATTTTGGCAAAATAATTTTTACCTGGCTGGTTGAACGCATGACAGCAGTTTACTGGCGAAAACAAATGATGTCTTTTGACATTAAAAAAAAACTTTGACTATAGTGCATGACTTGTAAGGCGATGCATTTTAACTTTACATTACATAATCAAGTACATTTATAAGCTTATATGTGAATACAACCAAATTGCACCGTATCTCAATTGAGAGAGCGTTGCGCTTGCTATGCAATGGAGTCCTTAAGAGCATGCAAGTCGACATGTGAGCCAAACGTGTCACAGAAACACAACCAAATTACAGTACATAGTTGCTTCAGCAATTGCATTTCTTATCTCACATTTGCTTTTATAACACTATCAGTTAGGTTTAAGGTTTAGGATTGGGAGGTAGCTTTTGTTTATTTAAACCTCGCCAGTGCATTAACTTAAAAAAACTGTTTTATTTGTTTTTCATGACACTATTGGTTACATTTAGGTATAGGGTAGGAAGGTAGGTTTTGTTGATTAACATTTATTCTCAATTATTAATTTATCAGACACTTTTAGGCAAAGAGACTTACAAATGAGGAATTAAATAAAAAACTATTTAAAATTTGATAGAGCAGTAACCTTAAACCCTTTAACTTGCTTTTAGCACCACACATAGGGTGACCAGATGTTCCAATAAAACTGGGACAGTACAGATTTTACGAGCTGTCATGAGAAAGCATGGCAGAGTAACAAAATAATATTTTGCGTAGTCAGAATCAGCTATACTTTCTCTGAGCAGATACCAGCCTGTGCTAAACTTTCCCCCTCAGCGCCTCCTCACACCTCTGCTGCTGTCTGCCCATAAGAAAGTCGCCTCTCCGGATAGAAGCCAAAAAATAGGGAGGAATGAATGATAATAGTGGCGTACAGTACAGGTCAAGGTAATCAAATGGCAAACTAATGTGTCTTCTTCATATAGCCTACTACAGCCTCTACTCTGACATGGCTTTGATACATTTAATGTATAAAGTGCATCTTTAAATGTAATTTTGGGACACATTCATTGTATATATCTGCATTTAATTGTCTGTATAAATTTGTGTTTTTCATGTATTGATCTGTCATAAGTTCTCTACTCAATTCCAATTTATTTATTTTATTTATTTTTATAATAATGTTTAATTAAGTATTTGACACTTACAAGTTTGTGCAAAACTACAAACTTTCACTTATATCAGCTGATATAATATTTGACATGTAATTCAATAAATAGTTACATTTGGTTGCATCCCGATTTTTCATCATGTCATCTGGTCACCCTAGCCACAAAGTAGACACTTCACCTCGGAACTATGGAAAGACTGAGACTGTAAATATTAATTATAAATTATAATATTCTAAGATTACTTTTAGGAATAAAGTAGCATTTAAATGGCTTTAATCATACACAAAATACATGGCATCATTGCTAATTTGGGGCAAATTCTCCAAAATGGTTTATTGGATAAATTCTTATGAAGCTAAATCATCTTAATGATGAAGATAATGATGGTGATTTCTTGGAGAGAGCATCTGCCTCTTATTTTCAATGCGTAATTACAACCTTGTCACTCCGTAAACCTCTGGATTATATGATAGATAGATGGATGAGTAAATAGAGAGATGGAATGATGAGGTGAGAAGAGAGCCCGCTGTGATTGAGGATGAAGGGAGGTCTGTCCTCAGGGGCAGAGCAGCAATGCACTGCCATCATACCCCTGCTCCCCACACCAGCCCTTCCTCTCCATCACTGTCGGCCAGAGGGGGCAGCCCGACTGACTGCAGAGGGGAACCAGTGCATGTAGCGTGGGCGAGGGCTGGGGGAATCACCCCCGTGGCGCTTTTGGTGTTCTTTTCATATCAATCACACCACAGGCACAGAGCAGAAGACTCTGCCTGCCATCTTCCACTCAAGGCTGGAGCATTAAAGAAACTCCTACCATCCACCTACCAAAACAAAATCCTCCTCTGATCTCTTGTCTACAAACACACTCACTCTATCTCAGTGTTGACCCTCTGTTGGCTGTCATTCTGTGGCTTTGGCCAAACTTCTGCAAATCGAGTTCCATTAGCTTCAACCTGACAGTGCGAGTCTTTGGCAAAGCAAAGTGTGAGTACTGCAATTTGTCTCTCTGTTGTTGTACATTGAGAAACAGACTGTCAAGGTGTTTACAGACATTAGGTTGAAAAAAAAAACTGTGAGAAAAAGATAGATGCAGAGGTTTTTTTTGGTGGTGTATATTTCTGTGCAAAGGCAAAATCCAGTAACAACATTTTGTTATTACAAAATCAGGTCTCTTAGACCAGTGGTTTTCATTCCAGTCTACGTGACCCACAGTGCACAATTTCCCTTATTGGAGACATCAAAAATAAACAGTACAGTCCTGACAGTCCCCAGAACTGGAATTGAAAACACACATTTATATTGGATATGCAATTTATTATGTCATTGGTACATGGAGTTCTTCAGAGCACACAAGTCGACATGTGAGCCAAACGCGTCACAGAAACCAAATTATAAGATTGCTTCAGCAATTGCATTTATAATCTTACATTTGCTTTTATGACACTATTTGTTAGGTTTGAGGTTTAGGGTTGGGAGGTAGCTTTTGTTTAATTAAAACTCGACAGAGCATTAATTTAAAAAACCTCATCTGTTTGTAATCTTATATTTGTTTTTCATGACATTATTGGTTACATTTAGGTTTAGAGCTTAGGGTAGGAAGGTAGGTTTTGTTGACTAACATTTACATTTACTGTACATTCACATTTGTTCATTTAGCAGATTTTTTTATCCAAAGAGACTTACAAATGAGAAATTCAAGCAAAAACAATTTAAAACTTGTTAGAGCATTAACCTTAAAACCTTTAACTTGCTTTTCCCCATATGTCGCTCTCTCGACCTTGTGTCGAATAAGCGACACTAGGGGTCTCTCTTGAGTGCCGAATATGCCTTTGATCTATGAAAAAAGGCCAATGGGGATTAGGCAGACAGTATTTGCATACCCCGCCCCCAGACATACGGGCATAAAGGCGGGCAAATACGTCGAGTTCATTCAGAAATTTTCTTGGGTGCCGATGGTCTTGTATGCAGTCAGCTACGAGTTACACACCCGTTCCTGTTCCTCTGACGCTGCCTGCTGTTGGATCTACCCCTCGAACCAGCCACCTCCCCGGCATGCTTGCTTGCTTCCGTCCGAGCTCAGGATGAGTGATTTCTCTCCAATGGTTTATGTTCTCAGTGCGAGAACATAACCGTGGCAGCATTGCAGTCGCAGCTTTCTTTTGTCATGAGAGAAAGCCACTTCAGCCGCCCCCCGCAGCTCGCCTCCTTCCTACGGAATTGAGGCAGGGACTGTGGGCGATGGAGGCGATTTGGGGATAATGACGGGCTCCGTTCGCCGGGTAAATGCCGTTGAACCACCCGGCACGCTTGCTTGCTTCCGTCCGATCTCGGGATGAGTCCGAATTGGATGACGACATCGCCGCTGCATTGGAGAGTGTTACAGCGGCGTCTGATGCTGATGACTCGTCTGGGCCACCACCTTCGGGTCTGCTCGCCCAGTCTGAGCCTGACGCACAGAGGTCCGCTATGCTTTCCCGGGTTGATTGTTTACGCGGGCATGTGTGCCGCTCACAGCCGTGCCCCCCCCGGTTCCTTTCTTCCCAGACGTGCATGACGAGTTGAGTAAGCCGCCGGCTTCCTCGCTCCTCCACTATCACTAACCTTGCGGTGGAGCGGTACCATGCCGCTTCCGCGCTGCATGCCATGGCCCCTCCTGAAACCATCACCAGGCCAAGGCACTTCAAAACTTGCACTTGGGTAGTCCTGTTTTTGATGTGCTGCAGGAACTGTGCTCAATGACCGATCGTGCCCCCGGGCCATGATGGTCAGAAGTGCCGGCACTCGAATGGGCGATGGCCACCCTTGTGGTCCGGAAACTTAATCTATGGACTGGACCTGGTCAAAATACGGGAGGTAGACAAAGCATGCTTTCTCAAACTTCCCTGTCTCCCAGCTCCATCCATTCAGCGGCACCTTTGACGACTCCGCCCAGCAGTCCTCAGCAGTGAAGAAGCAGACAGAGGCATCCCGCCCCGCCGCAAACCTGCCGCCAGGGGCCATGCCCCGTCTGCTCACCGAGGACATCCTCCTGCGGTAAAAAAAACAACAAAAAAACATGCTGCTCCGCCTCAACCAAGAGTGGGCCCAGCTCTTAGCCCCAGCGTCGAGCACCCCGCAGGAAGCGCACACCCCCCCGTCTCACGGACCCCTTCGAGGACCCGGAAGGCTCCCAATCGTTCCTGAGACGGACGACCCAGAGATCGATACGTTTGCTCCGGAGTTGGTAAACAGACCACTCTGTCCCCCGGTGGAGGGCGGGGAAGAGAACCTTCAGTTAAAGGTATTTTTTGCATGTTTTTCGCTAATAGAGCAATTTGACCTTTCTGGGTCACCTGGCCCGCAAATGCCGTTCTCACGGCACTCTGCCACCACACCTCAACAGTCCCGGCACGCTGGACGTGGACCCTCCGCCCTCAGCCCCACGACTGTTCCCCAGCCAGCCAGTTTTGACGAGTTCAGAGGACGCCGCTACAGGACCTCAGTCACTAACCCACCCCCTGCCGGGTGTGCGGAGCCGAGCCACTGTAGTGACCGGACCATTTCCGGCTCCTCAGAAAAATCTTGAATGAACTTGACATATTTGCCCGCCTTTATGCCCGTATGTCCTGGGGCGGGGTGTGCAAATACTGTCTCCCTAATTCCCATTGGCCTTTTTTCATAGATCAGAGGCCTATTCGGCGCTCAAGAGAGACCCCTAGTGTCGCTTCTTTGACACAACGTCTCGTTCCCTCCATCAGGGAAGGGAGGTTACATACGTAACCTAGACATTTGCACCACACATAGGGTGACCAGATGTTCCGATAATACCACATTTATTATGCCATTGTCACCTGGAGTACTTTCTTTGTTTTTAACATATAGAGGTGAATTAATTAATTCATGTGATAAATTTTTTGAGGTTATGAACAGCACCAAGGTAAATCTCGTGTGTGCAGAATACGTTTTTTAGGCATCATTTCCAATCAAGTTGTAATTTTGCCCGATTATTCTAAATGTGTGAAAATGTGATTCACTTGTAGAGCTCACAAAGATGCCTTCATGGCTTGTGATGCCTTGTTGTTTCCACCCCCCACCACCAGTTTAGGTCCCTTCCTGTTGTAGGGGTAAGCTCCTCTCCCCTGACGTCTTCGCAAGAATCTGAGCTCTGAACTTTAGAACGGGGGTCACGCCAAATTATCTAAATATATCCACATTCTTATTAATTCCAATCATCCAGAGTCTTTCCTTATAGAAATTACCTTATATGGAAATTTTCATGCCTTTCCGAAAGATTATTCAAAATCTCCTGTGATGTACATACACTGTTGAACATTGTACAACTAGTGAACATGTAAAAGAACCAACTACAACTACCCATGTTGAAGAAACACCTAACAACAAAAACTAAGTAAACTTGAAGCCATTTCTCACTTTCAGTGTTTGTGTAATTGTAGTTTTTTGCCTTTGTAGAGCAGTATAGGGGGTTTGTTAATGAAGATTATGCCTGAACAAGTAGAGGAAGGAACAAACCGAGAAATTATAGATTGTAATGAGAAAAACAAAGGCAGTAAGATTGAAAGGAGTGGGGCATCCACAGATCGACAGTTAGATGGTGTAGATAAAAAAAGCATTTATATTGTTCCACCACACACAGCAGTATTCGTTTTATCTCTCTGGAGTCTCAGTCTTGTCTCCTCCTCCTCCCAAGGGTTTAGATATTGCTGTCACACTACCAGTTGTTTGCCTACTTGCTCAGACTTGCCAATCCAAACCACAGGTTCATTAACAGGAAACCACTAGCAACCAAGCTAGCATGCAGTACAATAGAATGAAGGTTGTTGGTAAAATTACAGCATGTCTGCATAATTTCTGCTTAAAATGCTCCATGCCTTTCACCTTTTTCATAACCGGAATGTCACCTGCCATTATTTCAAGATATCCTATTTGAAGAAGTGCCGAATTACTTCTTGTGCTAAGAATGAAAATTCAGCGGCTGATTGCAGTCAGGATTGGACTAAATTGCCAGGTGGAGACACAATATCGCTCCTCTCAAGGGTTAATTTAGTAATGTGAGGATTTTACCATGAAGCCAATTCAGAGGCTCACTGCAATCATTCTATTTCTCATTGGGCTGAAAATCCACAGGTGTTCATTGGAGCAAATGTTAGAGTACATTTTATTTTTCTAGCTTGCTTTTAGCTGAGCCGAATGGATGAGAGTAATCAGACCACTGTTATTCTTTCTTTTTAAATTAATAGTTCTGACATAGTAACACTGAAATCCATCTCCTGCCTATTTATTTTAACTTAAAAGGAGAGCAATGTGACCCTGACCCATATCAAATAAAAGCGCTACCTAAGTTAACTAGTAGGACAACCCTGGGTA